>NC_091253.1:95352500-95652500 GCF_042477335.2 Ovis canadensis | reverse complement strand
AGCTCTGCTCAATAACCTTTGTGAAATTATACAAATATTCTACATCTGCCATGAGCCACATGTGGCTACTAAGTAGTCAAAGTATAATAAGTATAACTGAATAACTAAACTTTTAATTAATTTAATTGAAAACTCAGCATGTGAGTAGTAGCTACCATATTTCCAGCTCTGTTTAATAAGCTCCAACCCTATAAATGTAATTTTAATTTGTGGGTTTAATAAGCAAGTCAAATATATAAATATGTATTCTCATATTTTATATGAAAATATCACTGGAGATAGCTGGCATTTTACTCACAATAAAGTATGTGTTTGGCATATCTAAGCTTTTCTGCATTATTATTTTATTCATATTTTTGCAAGCTTCATGAATGTTTTAATTATAGAATTTAGAAGTTGAATATAACTAAAAAATAACTCAGTATATCTTCATTTAATAGATGAGTAAAATTATTTCAAAGTGTGTTGACTAGGCTTCCTTAAGATCACTTGGCCTTGTCAGAAGCAGAGTTAAAACTAACATCGTTTTCTGCTTTTGCGGTAGACAGATTTTTCCCACTGTATCCATCCTTTCAAAATTGTTTCTTTATTTATTGCCTTGTTGTCTTTCTTCCTTTAGTGAGAATATAGTTGATTTACAATATTGTGTTAGCTTCCGGTATACAGTAAAGTAAATCAGTTATACATGTAAATTTATGTACACTTTTTTTTAATGATTCCTTTCCCATATAGTTCATTACAGAGTACTGAGTAGAGTTCCCTGTGCTATAGAGTAGGTCCTTATTAATCACTTGTATATAGTATTATATATATGTCAATCTTAATTGCTCAGTTTATCCCCTCACCTTTCCCCTCTGGCAATGATAAGTCTGTTTCCTACATCTATGACTCTATTTCTGTTTTATAAATAAGATCATCTGTAAAATTCTTTTTTAGATTCCAGATAGAAGTGATATTGTATGGTATTGTTTTTCTGACTTCCTTCATTCAGTATGATGATGCATAAGTCCAGACATGTTGTTGCTAGTGACATTACATTGTTCTTTTTTAAATGCTGAGCAATATTTGATTGTATATACCACATCGGAGAAAGCAATGGCACCCCAGTCCAGCATTCTTGCCTGGAAAATCCCATGGACGGAGGAGCCTGGTGGGCCATGGGGTCGCTAAGAGTCGGACCTGACTGAGTGACTTCACTTTCACTTTTCACTTTCATGCATTGGAGAAGGAAATGGCAACCCACTCAGTGTTCTTGCCTGGAGAATCCGAGGGACGGGGGAGCCTTGTGGGCTGCCGTCTATGGGGTCGCACAGTCGGATACGACTGAAGCGACTTAGCAATAGCAGCATGTATCACATACGGCTTCCCAGGTGGCACTAGTAAAGAACCCATTTGCCAGTTCAGGAGACAGAGAAGCTTGTACTGAAGTCCATGGGATCTCAGAGTTGGACATAACTTAGCAACTGAACCACAGCAAGAACATAGTTTTTAAAGGAACTGCCATACTGTTCTCCATAATGTTTGTACCAATTTGCATTCTCACCAGCAGTGTAGGAGGGCTCCCTTTTCTCTACACCTTCTTCAGCATATACTATTTATAGATGCTTTGATGATGGCCATTCTGACTGCTGTGAAGTGATACCTCATTACAGATTTGATTTGCATTTCTATAATAATTAACATGATTTTGGCAATCTATATGTTTTCTTTAAATCTGCTGCCCATTTTTTTGATTGGGTTATTTATTATCACCAAAATTCCATATAGTCAAAGCTACAGTTTTTCCAGAGGTCAAGTATGCATGTGAGAGTTGGACCATAAACAAGGTTGAATAACAAAGAATTGATGCTTTCAAACTGTGGTGCTGGAAAAGACTCTTTGAGAGTCCCTTGGACATTTAGGAGATCAAACTAGTCAATCCTCAAGGAAATTCATTGGAAGGACTGATACTGAAGCTGAAGCTCAGATACTTTGCCCATCTGATGCTAAGAGCCAACTCACTAGATAAGACCTTGACGCTGGGAAAGATTGAAGGCAGGAGGAGAAGGGGATGACAGAGGATGAGATGGTTGCATGGCATTACCAAGTCAATGGACTTGAGTTTGAGCAAACTCCAGGAGATAGCAGGGGGTGTGGAAGCCTGGCACACTGCAGTCCATGGGTTTGCAAAGAGTCGGACACGACTGAGTGAGTGAACTGAACTAAAACTTTCTCAAATATTCTTTCCTTCTGAGGGCTAAGAGTCCAATGGCTATAAATTAAACAGTGAAATCTCTTTGGTTTACTATCACAGATATTTAATTTTTAATTATATATACTACTATTACTACTGCTATTACTACTGCTAATGATAATATAATTCTAGTTAGTGAATATTTAATAGAGACAGACACTATGCAAAGCTCTTTGTATATATCACCTCATTAAGTCTTCACAAAGAGACTTTGAGGCAGATTTTTTTATAAGCCTTATTTTATTGATGAGAAAATTGAGGCAGAGAGAGGCTTACTAATTTGCCCATAGTCACAAACCCAGTGAATTGCAGAATAGTTATTGTAACTAACTGGGGACAATATGCTATTATTACTAAGACTCATAATAATCCCCCACTATGCAGTCACATTCCACCAATCTGATCTCACTCTTCCCCCCAACCCCAGTTCTGTCACCTGATGCTAAACAATGCACTTAGACATTGACCAGATGGGTTAGCATGTCACCGTCCCAAGATAGCTCCCTTGCATTCCAGCCTTTGTTCCCTTGCGCCTCCTCCCTTTCCTTCACTCATTGGACGGTCCTAATATGCTTCAGCCTGTGTTCTCTACTGATTTTGCTTTTGTCAGGGTACAAGTGAAGCCCATGTTAATAAACCCAATAGAATAAGCTTTATATCCACTCCTTAGCTTTTTCAGAAGTGGTCAATGGTGTTGATCACTCTGTTCTACCTCAAATAGTTGACCCTGTTTTGTGATGACACTAATTCCGATTCTTTTATTGCTATCTTTGGCTTCTTAGAAGCATCATTTACTGTTTCCTCCTGCTCTATTCAACACTTAAGTGTTACAATTTTTTCAGAACCCTTTCTCGCTCTTCCTATGCACTTTCGGTGAGCTCGTCCACTCCCGCTGCTTTAAATACCAGCTTTATACCCTTGACTTCCAAATGTAGACCTCAAGTCGCATTTTCTTTAGTTTTGTGTATATAATTTTCTATCTTTTATATTTCTGTTTGGTAGTTTCCCAAGCACTGCACACTTAACAGGCTGAAAACAATTTGAGGGACTCCCTTCAACCAAATTTTCCTACCATAGTATTTGATGCCATCTAAATGGACTCCCAACTAAAAATGTTGTTAGAGCCAGTCTTTCTCTACCCTCTTCAAGTTAGGCCAATAACACTAAAATATGTCCCCAAAGTATTTTTATTTTTTCTACTCTGGTCCAAGTCACAATCAAGCTTCTGGAACTAGGTCAATAACATCTGAAATGGGACTTCCTGCACCTTATTTTTTCTTCTAAATCTATTCTCTACAAATATATTGTACTGATTGTTGTTCAGTCGCTCAGTCGTGTCCCACTGTTTGTGGCCCCATGGACTGCAGCACTCTAGGCTTCCCTGTCCATCACCAACTCCCAGAGCTTGCTCAAACTCATGTCCATTGAGTCAGTAGTTTAAAAATACATGTTAGGCCCTTAAATGGTACCCTATTATACTTAAAATGAATTCAGAGCTTCCTTTTGTTTGGCCACCTTCACCCCTTCGCGTGCACGCCTCCCCTCACTCATGGTGGCTTGGCCGCACTGGCTTGCCTTCTGTTCCTCAGACATTCCAAGAGACACATGCGCATGCTGTTTCCTGGGGCGTGACTGCTTTTTCCCTGATTCTTCATGGGAATTCTTTCCTTTTAGATCTTGGATTAAATATATCCACCTTGGAAAGACCTTTCCTGTACATACTATCAAAGAAGTCAATTCTGCTTTTCTCTATATAAATATGCTATTTTATAGCCATTTTCATTTTCTATGTATCATTGATTTATCTAATTGTTTATAAATGGTAGACCTGCCTGAAAAAATAAGGGGGTAGAGTTTTATTTATTTATTTTTGCTATATACCCAGAATCTATGACACAGAGCAGGTTCTCAGAATAAATGATCAAATAAATAAAATACCACATAAAATGGTAGAGATTGTTCAGGCAGTAAGTCTGAGCACCACTGCACAACTTATTAGAGAACAGTCTTTTCATAGTAGGCCAGGTGGGTAGTTGAGTATGAGAATAATAAGATCAAATCCGTAAGATTATTTTGCCTCGTAACCTCCAGAGTACTTGCACAATAAGTGAATACTAAATATGTGCTTAGCTGCATAGTTTTTGGAAAACGGCTTTAGACTTGCCTTTAGGTATGTCCCTGAACCATCTATAAACAGGCCTGGAGGAGTCATACATTTAAGCATGTGTCTCAGTTAAAGCTGCTCAGTGTCTACAAGAGGACTTCAAGTCTTCCCCCATCTGAGTAATTATCAAAGTACCCGGATCTTTTATCAAGATTTCAGAATACCTGAGCTCTAGATTATTGCTAAAGATTACTACTTTATCTTCTGTTGTATCTGCCGTCTCTTCCTCAAAATATGCTGCCTGGAAGACAGATTGCTTGCCTTCCTCTTAGTTTTTTCCTGGAACTCAACAATTTTAAACAGTTGTTGAGTGAATGTTGCTGAATTCTTATAACAATTTTTTTTAATGTAATAAAAATTGCCCCAAATGATCTGCTTTTATGTGTTTCTATAGACTCAGAAGTCTTGATATTTAGATACTTCTGAAGATTCTGGGTCTGCAAATTATATTTTTAAACCAAGCCATCAAACACTGAAACCCTAAAATGTATTGATTTTACTTGCTCACATAAATGCTTTCAAAGAATCATGTCTAAATTGTGTTTCCAGATTGTACACTACAACCTGGAGAGATTGTTTATACCTATCTAATTGAATTGAGCATCTGATTTACAATTTGATGGCAAAATCTCTCCGTTCCCTTAGAAGGTATATGTTGATATTTTTCATTTTTCATTTCAATTTGAGGGCATAGTAAAATATAGAGTATTGTGAAAACTCAATTCAGTGCATGGAAGTTGGTCTTAAAATTATATTCTAAATGTTCATTCTTAACATGCTATAAGAAATTTATACCAAGCTACAGAAGTATAACCTCCTGGTTTTATGAAATTGAAGCTGATATATGCAAGATTATTTCGGAAGGTACATAGACTGATGCAAAAATTGGTACTTCCTGAATAAATTTATTCACTAGTAATTTAGAACACTATTTTAATATTAAAACTAGCACATATAGTTTACTGAGTAGAATTTAAAGTTTACATGAATTTTTAAGGTCAAATACAGAGACTTTAAAGAAAGTCTGTGCCTAAAGAAAGCAACTCTAAGTTATCCTTTTGGGATTACCAGGAATTCTCTAAAGTCAGAAATTCTTTGGTGAAAAAGTTTGAGATGCATTGAACCAATTTTTTAAAAAAAGAGTCAAGAAAATGCTCCATCTAAAGATATAGAACTAAAAGAAAGCTTCAGAAAGGGGGAAAACTCAGAATTCTTTAAGAAAGTAGGTATGAAGAAAACCCCAAGTGAAGATGAGAGAAATGAAAAGCACAGGAAACTATAACCAACCCTAAGTCCTTTCTAACAGCTCACAGTGATGAATCTGAAGGCAGAATAGAACTCACCGTGCAAGAGTTAATTATCTTCAGATTGGAACCTCCACCCAGCCCAGAATCCTGTTTCTTCTCCCTCTCTTCCTAGATGTTGACTGTTAATAAATTTAATCTCAGCCTGACCTCCTGAAGAATCCATCTGAGACAGGACCACAGTCTGGCAGGGCCAGAGGTAGTGTTTGGTATTGGGTTGCAGATCTGCCATTATATAGCAGGAAGGTAATGAGTAAAAGGGGCTGGGAGCAAGCAGAAGAACAGAAATGGACTTTGGACAAGGAAGGTCCTGGTAATTGGTTTGGATTTTAGCTACATTTTGAGACTAGTCTTCTTTTCCTCTGGGGGCGGGGGGGTGGGGGTGGTGATGCAGGGGAGTGAGCCCTTGATAGCCTACCTGATAGCTTGGGGAGCTTCCCTGATAGCTCAGTTGGTAAAGAATCTGCCTGCAATGCAAGAAACCTATTTGATTCGATTCCTGGGTTGGGAAGATCTGCTGGAGATAGGATAGGCTACCCATTTCAGTGTTATTGGGCTTCCCTTGTGGCTCAGCTGGGAAAGAGTCTGCCTGCAATGTGGGAGACCTGGGTTAGACCCTGAGTTGGGAAGATCTCCTGGAGAAGGGAATGGCTATTCACTCCAGTATTCTGGCTTGGAGAATTCCGTGGACTGTATAATCCTTGGGGTTGCAAAGAGTCAGACAGGACTGAGAGACTTTCACTTTTCACTTTTTTTAGGAGGGTGGTCAGCAAAAGTATGAGTGGGAGCAAGGTTTATGTAGCCAGGAGTGGAATAGGCATAATCCCTCCTTTCAGCACTTCTTCCCTATGCAAGATAATGCCAAGCATTCAAAATTTGACCCCCTGTTTACTGTGGGAGGAAGGTTTCCTTGCTTAAAATTTCACCTCTATGCTTTCAATTTTACCCGCTGCTGAAGTCAGCCTTCATGCTGATGGGAATCCAGTAATCCCCATGCCACATTTTCCAACTAGATTGTCCATCTAGTTGTTGAAGCTGGATGCAGACTTGGGCAGGGAAATGTGGGGCCTTGATAAACCAGGCGAGATGAGCAGGAGAAGACAGGGTGAGAGTGTGGATAGACACAGTTGAGAGGTTGATGATTCCTCTGACCTTAAATGACCCTAAGTTTCATTTGTGCAGTATTTTGAGCAAGAACAGATGGTCTATAGAAGATAGGAGTAGAAACAGATGGTATCTCACTGTCAGATTTTCTCTCCTGAGACCTGGTGTCTGTTGTTGTATGCTTTATATTGCTCTTTGGCATGCTAAAAGAGAGTTTTTAAGAACTCCTTGAATAGCCAGTGGCTCTCACAGGATCTTGCTGGCCTTCTGCTTGGGGGAAATGAAGAAGTCTGAGCAAGGGCTATGAGTAAAAACCATCGTTAGAGTACAAGGG
The DNA here is from genome assembly GCF_042477335.2 of Ovis canadensis. Classification (NCBI taxonomy): domain Eukaryota; kingdom Metazoa; phylum Chordata; class Mammalia; order Artiodactyla; family Bovidae; genus Ovis; species Ovis canadensis. The sequence continues at coordinate 95,645,361 of NC_091253.1, read as the reverse complement.
TGAATTCCAGTGCAAAGAGTATAGTAAACAATAAGCAAATTCCCAGATGGTGAGTTAGTAAAACCCGTGCTGTCTCCTGTACAATGTGCAGCAATGACATGATCACAGGAAAGTGATGAAGTATGCAGACCCTGGGGGTCCAGTCCCAGCAATTTTACCACTACTGCGTAACCTTGAGCAATTTGCTTAGCTTCTGCTTAGTTTCTTGCTTGGAAAAAAGGAGGCCACATCATAGTATCTACCTATCTTGTAGTTTTGTGAGGATCCAGTGAGTTGTGCTATATTGTGATGGGCTTAGTCACTCAGCCTTGTCTGACTTTTTGCAACCCCATGGACTGCCAGGATCCTCCATCCAGGATCCTCCAGAATTCTCCAGGCAAGAATACTGGAATGGGTGGCCATGCCCTCCTCCAAGGGATCGTCCCAACCCAGGGAACCAACCCAGGTCTCCCACATTGCAGGTGGATTCTTTACCATCTGAGTCACGAGGGAATCCCATGGATACTGGAGTGGGTAGCCTATCCCTTCTCCAGGGGATCTTCTTGACCTGGGAATCGAACTGGGGTCTCCTGCATTGCAGGCAGATTCTTTACCAGCTCAGCTACCAGGGAAGCCCATCCAATGAGTTAATAAATACTAAATGTTTGCCATAGGAAAAGTAAATATTAACAATTATTTTTTTATTGATTCATTCTATATGGCTATTGGATTGAAAGGAAAAGAGCAGATAGGTGGAACCAGATATGGGTCATGACTCAGGGGCAGGTTCAGAGATGCTGTAGCAGAATAATATGAATTATAAAAGCATCTTTAACCAGTGATGGGTAGGGGCTTGTTTATAGAATGCAGGCAAATGATAAATTGTGCCCTGGGAGAGTACCCATTATCACCATAATGAGTCCTGGTCATAGTAGGGATTAGCAATCATAAAAATCCAATGAGCATTTATACGTTGGTAATGGGCATAGAATTTCTTTAAGCCTCTTGAATAATCCCTTGGCCTAAACATGTATATTACAGAGCATCCTGGGAGACATCAGGTGGCAGTATCAAATGTCAGTCTTCCCCACAGGAAGGAACAGCTGGCCATTTCAGCAAAAGGATGCTCTCCATTCCCCATCTCTTCCCTTGCTTTCCCCTCTCACGTTCCACACCCACTAGGCCCTGCCCTAGTTACCTAAATCAGCTAACAGGCCACAGCTCTGTTCAGGCTTCTCCCTCTGTCTCTTGCCAGTTGGCGTCAATTCTTGGCGATTAATACTGGGTTGTAGAGAGTTGTCAGGGAGAGGAATATCTTGGGAAGAGCAGTTGCTTTCATCTCTGATATTCTGAAGTATGTGATAGAAAGTTTAATAATTATTTTGGGCTATCCAGTACATTCATTGTTTCATTAATTTAACCACTTCCTATGATAAAACCAAAACTATATATGTATAGTTAGAAACTAACTATAATTATAAACTATATATATATAGTTAACACACAATTAGAACAAGCGGAAAAGTGTTAGGATAGTAAAATGAAGCCCAGGGAATAACAATCTTAGAATGCATATAATAAGACCAAGAAAATTGGGTGGATTACAAATTCAGCCAGAGAGTGCTCATAAATCTTTGACCATAATTTAAGATTACAGAGTACAGTGCATCCTCAGAAAGGGGATACTGTGAAAGTCATGATTAATATCCTCAAAAACATCCTTTCAAAAACAACAGTAAATGCCACACAAAACTTTCTGATTTACCCCTCACTATTGGCAGAGGGCATGACACCGAAATACAATGGAGATTTTTTAAAATATATATATTATTTAAACATTAAGGACCAAAGCAATGTGATCTAAATTCATAGTTCTCTGGTTTCAAGCAGGTATACATTTTAAAAAATTATTTTTTTTAATTTCTCTGATTATAAAAGTACTATATGGACATCATGGAAAATTTAGAAATGCTAGAGACACTTTTAAAAGAATTAACCTGTGCTGGACTGCGGCCAGCCAGGCTTCTCTGTCCATAGGATTCTCCAGGCAAGAATACTGGAATGGGTTGCCATGCTCGCATTTGGGGGATCTTCCCACCCAAGGACTGAACCCACATCTCCTGCGGCTCCTGTATTGCAGGCGGATTCTTTACCTCTGAGCCACTGGGAAGCCACTGGGAAGCCACTGGTGGGGCAGGTTTTAATGTTCATTGAAACCGCCTGCGGATCTTGTTCTCCAGGTTCTAGCTCACTAGGACTACTGTGGGGCCAGAGTCTGCCCTTCTGACCAGCTCAGGTGATGCTAATGCATCACAGCAGACAGAGCAAACCCCAGCACTGTAAAATCTAGGATTAATCCCAACAGCTCCTTAGACATTGAGTCTCTTGTTCTAGATTAAATTCACACTCAAATTCCCACTTGTAGGTTCCAAGTCACATACTAATTGCTACCAGGGAGCAAGAAGAGAGAAAATCAAAACCCTTTTATTAATGAATATGGGGGGTACTACACAAGGGGCACACAAGTAGGAAAAAGCCCAACCCAACAGAAACTTGCAAATAAACAGTACCATTTATAATCCTAAAATCTAGAGATAAACACTGTCAACATTATAACATTGAGGATTATTCCTTTAACTTTATAATTTTTTTCCTATGAACGAAGAGTATCAGAAAGCTTGAGATTATTTTTTCTGACCAAAATTCTGAAATAAAAATTGCTTATTATCCAACTAACAGATTCATATGTCTCAGTAATCAATAATTTCATTCAGGAATCAAATCAGTATTTGTGCCTAAATAAATGCTAGACCAAGATACATCAAGGTAGTATCTGCAAAAAGTGGCAAGGTCTTCTTTAGAAAACAGTTCTGGGTTTCCACCAAAATCTCAAGAAAAATGGGCCACTGAGGCCCTGCATTTTAATTTTTTGGAGTGTATCTGCAATAGTTTTACCTAGAAAATGTGTAAACAGTTATCATCACTTGCATATTCCAGCCAAAGAGGTTATTTTAAGCAATGCAACATTCTAGTAAATCCTTCCCAGGTGGCGCTAGTGGTAAAGAACCCACCCGCCAATGCAGGAGACACAGAAGATGTGGGTTCGATCCCTGGGTCGGGAATATCTATCGGACAAGGGCATGGCAACTCACTCTAGTATTCTAGCCTGGAGAATCCCATGGACAGAGGAGCCTGGCTGGCTACAGCCCATGGTGTTAACACCGAGTCAGACACAACGGAAGCAACTTAGCACAAGCAGTGAGTGCTCTGGGATAAATCAGTTGCAAAATGAACTCTTAACTAACAATTTTGACTTGCAATTGGAACTGCTCGACATAAGCAAATCAAATTTAGGAGTACATTTGCCAAAAGTGATGATTTGGAGCTCAGAATTCTTTAGCTTATGTAATTCATTTGTGTTTGTTTGTTTGTTCTTTATGTAATTCATTTTTATAGTAATCAAATAGTAGGACCATATTAAGGCTATTCCTGGTTATGACAAGTAAACTGTTATTGTCATAGAAAAAAAATTATACTTACTAAGGAATATGCATTAGGTTTATCCAAAAGTAGTTTTAAATCTTCAAGATACAAGTAAAAACAAGAGTTAATTATAATTTCTTTTTTATTTAGTTGATTTTTTAGGTGATCTGTAAATAGACAACCTTTATCAATCCTACTTTCAAGCAAAGGTCTATAATGCAAGTCCTAAAAATTAAGAAATAAGACATATATATCCAGTTCATACAACTAAAATTAAAATCATTCCTTGTTAATAGAAATGTTAACACTTTTAATACTATATATCTTGATTTTTTTAAAAAACAAACCTTTTTTTAAAGCTGGAAATGAAATCACCACTGTTCCCCATGTAGAATTTTCGTGTTGTTTGGCTGCTAAGTTGTGTCTGACTCTTTGCAACCCCATGGACTGCAGAATGCCAGGTTTCCCTGTCCTTCACTATTTCCTGGAGTTTGCTCAAATCCATGTCCCTTAAGTCGGTGACGCCATCCAACCATCTCATCCTCTGTCGCCCTCTTCTCCTCATGCCCTCAATCTTTTCCAGCATCAGGGTCTTTTCCAATGAGTCAGCTCTTTGCATCAGGTGGTCAAAGTATTGGAGTTTCAGCTTCAGTCTTTCCAATGAATATTCAGGGTTGATTTCCTTTTGGATTGACTGGTTTGATCTCCTTGCTGTCCACAGGATTCTCAAGAGTCTTCTCCAGCATCATATTTCTAAAGCATCTATTCCTCAGCCCTCAGGCTTCTTAATGGTTCAACTCTCTCATCTCATACATGACTGCTGGAAAAACCATAGCTTTGATTATATGGACCTTTGTCAACAGAGTGGTATCTTTGCTTTTCCATATCCTGTCTACATTTGTCATAACTTTTCTTCCAAGTAGCGAGTGTGTTTTAATTTCATGGCTGCAGTCCCCATCTGCAGTGATTTTGGAGCTCAAGAAATCTGCTACTGTTTATGGTATTTTTCCCATCTATTTGCCTTGAAGTGATGTACTGGATTCCATGATCTTAGTTTTTTTGAATGATGAGTTTTAAGCCAGATTTTCACTCTCTTCTTTCACCTTCATCAAGAGGCTCTTTCAGCCATTAGGGTAGTATCATCTGCATATCTGAGTTTGGTGAGATTTCTCCCAGCAATCTTCATTCCAGCTTGTGATTCATCCAGCCTGGCATTTCACATTATATACTCTGCACATAAGTTAAATAAAGGTGATAATATACACCCTTGGTGTACTCCTTTCGTGATTTTGAACCAGTCCGTTGTTCCATGTCCAGTTCTAACTGTTGCTTCTTGACCTGCAACAGGCTTCTGAGAAGACAGGTAAGGTGCTCTGTTATTGCCATTTGTTAAGAGTTTTCCACAGTTTGTTGTGATACACACAGCCAAAAAGCTTAGATGTAGTCAATGAAGCAGAAGTAGATGTTTTTTCTGAAATTATCTTGCTTTTTCTATGATCCAACAGATGTTGGCAATTTGATCTTTGGTTCCTCTGCCTTTTCTGAATCCAGGTGGTACATTTGGAAGCTCTTGGTTCGTGGATTACAGAAGCCTGTCTTGGAGGATTTTGAGCATGACCTTGTTAGCATGTGAAATGAGCACAAATTATGGTAGTGTGAATCCCCTCTTTGGGATTGGAATGAAAACTGATCTTTTCCAGTCTTGTGGCCATTGCTGACTTTTCCAAATTTGCTGGCATATTGAGTACAACACTTTAACAACATCATCTTTTAGGATGTATAATAGCTCAGCTGGAATTCCATGTAGAATATTGGCCTGTAACACCAATTTTGCTTTTCAAGGAAGAATACAATAATAGAGGGAAGCCTCAGGAAATAAAACGAATGGGCCTAATATTTTTAGAGATGAAGAAGATTGCTGTTTTTGAAAGACAAATTAATGGAATGAGCCAAGGGCTTTTGCAAATGTGTCATATGCATTAAGTCAAAGGAAACCAGATGTAGATATAAATATATAAACATGGCATAAGACCATCACCAATCCTGAATCAGAAAAGGGTTAGATGTCCAAAGATTTGAGCATTTTTCTGTGAGGTTATAAAACTGAATAAAGGTGCTACTTCACTTCTATGTCCATTGCACAAGTGATCATATACAAGAATCAGTTCTCAGTGTCAATTCTGCCAACTATACTTATGGTCTACTATGCGGATATATAGCACCTTAAAAGATCTGTCACTTGATCATGTTCTGGCTGAAGACTCTCTAGTTTGACTCCTACTATGTAAATTAATTTGGTAGATAGAGCAGCATCACATGACTCCTTATGAGAATCAGATTAAGTGTCAATGTGTAGAAAGTAGTCTTTTTAGCAGAAATATAATGCTCAAATTTTTGTAAACTTTACCCTTTTATGATTCAGTATTGGTGATGATTTCTCATATATGACTGATAATAAACTGATAACAGCAAAACAGTAAAGCACGAGGTGAAGACTCTTTTACTAAATCTGTTTAATATCTGGTTTTATGCTGTGTGTCTGTAAGACCAGATACTATAAAACTTCTAAAAGAAAACGTGGAGCACTCTTTGGCATAAATCACAGCAATATGTTTTGGATCCATCTTCTAGAATAATGAAAACAAAAGTAGAAATAAGCTAACAGAACCTAACTAAACTAAAAACTTTTACACAACAGAGGAAATCATAAGCAGAATGAGAAAACAACCTACAATTGGGAGAAAATATTTGCAAATGGTGCAACTGACAAGGGCTTAATTTCCAAAATATACAAATGTCCTAAGATGTATAAACAGCTCAAGCTACAATGAAGTATTACCTCACCATGATCAGAATCAGTTCAGTTCAGGTCAGTCGCTCAGTCATGTCTGACTTTGTCACCCCATGAACCACAGCATGCCAGGCCTCCCTGTCCATCACCAACTCCTGGAGTCCATCCAAACCCATGTCCATCGAGTCGGTGATACCATCCAGCCATCTCATCCTCTGTCGTCCCCTTCTCCTCCTGCCTTCAATCTTTCCCAGCATCAGGTTCTTTTCCAATGAATCAACTCTTCGCATCACGTAGCCAAATTATTGGAGTTTCAGCTTCAGCATCAGTCCTTCCAATGAATACCTGGGACTGATCTCCTTTAGGATGGACTGGTTGGATCTCCTTGAAGTCCAAGGGGCTCTCAAGAGTCTTCTCAAACACCACAGTTCAAAAGCGTCAATTCTTCAGCGCTCAGCTTTCTTTACAGTCCAACTCTCACATTGATACATGACCACTGGAAAAAGCATAGCCTTGACTAGATGTACCTTTGCTGGCAAAGTAATGTCTTGCTTTTAATATGCTGTCTAGGTTGGGCATAACTTTTCTTCCAAGGAGTAAGCGTCTTTTAATTTCATGGCTGTGGTCACCATCTGCAGTGATTTTGGAACCCCTCAAAAATAAAGTCTGGCACTGTTTCCACTGTTTCCCCATCTATTTCCCATGAAGTGATGGGACCGGATGCCATGATCTTAGTTTTCTGAATGTTGAGCTTTAAGCCAACTTTTTCACTCTTCTCTTTCACTTTCATCAGGAGCCTCTTTAGCTCTTCTTCACTTTCTGCCATAAGGGTGGTGTCATCTGCATATCTGAGGTTATTGATATTTCTCCCAGAAATCTTGATTCCAGCTTGTGTTTCTTCCAGTCCAGCGTTTCTCATGATGTACTCTGCATAGAAGTTAAATAAACAGGGTGACCATATACAGTCTTGACATACTCCTTTCCTATTTGGAACCAGTCTGTTGTTCCATGTCCAGTTGGACCTGTTGCTTCCTGACCTGCATACAGGTTTCTCAAGAGGCAGGTCAGGTGGTCTGGTATTCCCATCTCTTTCAGAATTTTCCAGTTTCTTGTGATCTACACAATCAAAGGCTTTGGCATAGTCAATAAAGCAGAAATAGATGTTTTTTTCTGGAACTCTCTTGCTTTTTCCATTATCCAGAGGATGTTGGCAATTTGATCTCTGGTTCTTCGCTTTTTCTAAAACCAGCTTGAACATCAGGAAGTTCACGGTTCACGTATTACTGAAGCCTGGCTTGGAGAATTTTAAGCATTACTTTACTAGCGTGTGAGCTGAGTGCAATTGTGTGGTAGTTTGAGCATTCTTTGGCATTGCCTTTCTTTGGGATTGGAATGATAACTGACTTTTTTCCGGTCCTGTGGCTACTGCTGAGTTTTCCAAATTTGCTGGCATATTGAGTGCAGCACTTTCACAGCATCATCTTTTAGGATTTGAAACAGCTCAACTGGAATTCCATCACCTGCACTAGCTTTGTTCGTAGTGATGCTTCCTAAGGCCCACTTGACTTCACATTCCAGGATGTCTGGCTCTAGGTGAGTGGTCATACTGAATGGCCATCATCAAAAAAGTGTACAAATGCTAGAGAAGGTGTGGAGAAAAGGGGACCTTCCTACAAGGTTCGTAGGAATGTAGATTGATGCATCTACTGTGGAAAACAGTATGGAGGTTCCTTGTAGTCCTGCCCCTCGGCATATATCTGGAGAAAACCACAATTCAAAAAGATACATGCTATATGTACTTTGATGTTCTTTATTGCACTATTTGTAATAGTCAAGATGTGAAAGCAATCAATGTCCATCAGACATATGAATAAAGTACATTTTCATATGTGCACAGTGTGAGGATGTGTATGTATGTACAATGTAATGTTACTGAGCCGTAAAAAAAGAATGAAGCAATGCCATTTGCAGCAGTATGGTTTCACCTAGAGATTCTCATACTAAGTGATTTAAGTCAGATAAAGAAAAGTATTGTATGAGATCACTTGTATGTGGAATCTAAAATAAAAATGATATGAATGAACTTATTCTCAAAACAGAAATAGAAAACAAACATGGTTATCAAAGAGTAAAGGGGGGAGGTGAGGAATGAAGTGGGAATCTTCAATTATTAATAACATATATATACTACTATACATAAAATAAACAAGGACCACTGTATAGAACAGGGAACTATTTTTGCTATACTAATCTACAGTGGAAAAGAATTTTTTAAAAACATATATATGTATATATATATATGAATAACTTTGCTCAATTTGCAAAATGTGAAATTTTATAAATCAGATCTACTTCAAGGATTAAAAAAAAAAAAAAGAAAAACACTTAGGTAAATACCTGAGCACAGGATTACTGGAACTTCTGGTAGGTTTTATGTTTAACTTTATAAGAAATCACTAAGCTGTTTTCCAAAATGACTATACCATTTTGCATTTCCATCAGTAATGTTTCAGAGTTGTTCTGCAGCCTCGTCAACACTTGGTATTGCCAGTTTTTAAGCATTTTAATATTTGAATTGATGCATAGTGGTATATCATTTTGATTTTAATTTATATTTCTCTAACAACTTTCTTTTCATGTGCTTATTTGGTATTTCTGTGTCTTTTTTTGGTGAAGTATCTGTTCAAATATTTTGCCTTTTAAAAAATGGGTTATTTTTTCCCTGTTATTAAATTTTCAGGGCTCTTTATATATTCTGGGTACAAGCAAGAAGAGACTGTTCCAGTCTGACGTCTCAGAAGTAAAGAAGGGTGGATAAGGAAGGTTTATCTTTGTGCAGCTATCAACTTTGTTTCATTTATTCATTCAGTAAACATCCATTGAATATCTACTCTTCTACTCTGTACAGGCACAGTTCTGAAGGATGGAGTAACAAGGTGAGCAAATATAGTCAGCCTTTATGGAACTTCTCACCCCATGTAGTTGTTATAGGAAGAAAGGGTTTCTAACATTGTACCAGAAAACAGTCTGATAGTAAAGGAGATATGCAGAAACTGGTCCTCTTGCTCCTTGTCAAATATTTTCTCAGGAAACGAGGTAACCTTTCTGCTTGTTTGTGATCCCTTTTGTTACATGACCCCATCTTGACATTTTCATTTTTTAAAGGAATATGTAGAACATTTGGTTTTACTTTCTGTGAGTGCAAATTTTCAATTTGAAAGTTATTTTTAAAGTGGAGACAAGGGAAAAAGCACCTTTTAGTTTGAGATTCACCTTCTTAGGACAGTGGTTCTATCATCCAGTTTGTCTTTCTGAATGACCTTACTACACTGAGATACTGAGATTGAACTTTAACGTAGTCCAGATTCAATTCTCAGTCCAGGGACTGCAACACCTCTCCCCAGAAAATGGGTCTTTCCTTAAACCATGATTTTAATAACTAAGAAGCTTGCAGAGATCTGAAAGAGGTATTCCATGGGAAACAGTTTGCATAAGTCTAAACCAAGCCTATTCCATTACTAATTCAATGAATTAATAAAACATAGAAACAATTTTACCGTTGTTTTAATTTGAATTTAAAAATATGAGATGTGGTTGATTAATTAAGTTTCTGTCTCTAGCTTCACCATTGCCTAAAGGGAAGGAAAAGAAGAGAATGATAAAGCTAAACCTATTCACTGAAGATGAACTCACAGCATTTTCCCTACAGTTTGAGATATCCAAATGACCTCTTTGGTTCTTACAGATTTTCATCTTGCTTCAGAAAAAAAATCAATGTATCACCAGTAAGTTCCTGCTAAAATGCAAACATTGTAATGCAAAAAATGAAAAAAAAAAAAACATACTGAGTTTTAAATGTTGATTTCAGTAGTGGAAGGGAGATAAATAACTTCATGTTTTATCTACAAGAGGAACTAAATTTTAGCAAGTATCTATGTCTGCATGGTAAAGTGGAGCACAATGTGCTATTCCAATGTCACACAGAGAAGCAAATGTATTATCGATGCCCGGTCTAAATCGTCCTTTCACTAGATTAAAAAAATATTTGACAACTGAATATATTGAGAAGACTCCAGGTCACCTCCCCCAGCGTCTCCCTGTAGTACCTTTAAAGGCTACATATTCACATTTGAGGCAAGGAGAAGCGGTGCCTTGAATGAACCTGATGTGATGTGTGATTGTTTTCTGTATGTTTCAGCAGGGAGTAATTGTGTTGCCAGTAAGAAATAATGGTGCTTACAAACAATTGTGAGGACAAAATCTTTGCAGCTGGCTGAGATATCCAGAAAAATTGTTCATTAGTGAACTCAGTTTGCATCAAGCATCCCCTGGCTTAGCCAGGAAGCAAGTTAACCGTAGCTGAGCGCACTGTTTGAGGAGTCAAAGTTTTCTGTGAAAAGAGTCACTGTCGGGCGCATATACTTTTTTTGTGTATGGTTGCGTTTGGTGCCTGTGTTTGTGTATACATATGTTGAGAGAGAGGGAGAGAGAAAAGAAGAAGAAAAAGACAGAGGAAGGAAAAAGGAAGAAATATTATACAAAAGGTCAGCTCTTCAAGCGTTAGAGTGGAATATCACAGCCACATAGAATGCACAGCAGCGTAAAAAGTCCAGCACGGCGTCCTGACACTTACTCTTTGTCAGCACAGAACCTCTGCCTTAGACCACCTCTTTCTTCTCATTCAGGGCCGATTGGTTCACTTCCTTACCTTGCTCTCTCCTTTCTCACTCCACAGGCCCATGGGAATCGTGTCTCTCTCTCTCTCTTTTTTTTTTTTTTTTTTTGCTGTAAAATAAGAGAGATTTATTCAACAACAGCGTGTGTATGTGTGTGTCCTGTTACAATTATACATGATATACTGACTTGTTGGATACCCTAGACTGGCTATCTTTGCATTCTACTTATTCTGTATTTGTCAATGCAAAACAAAAACTCATTCATGTGAATATTTCCGAGATGATGAATCATATCCGGAATGAGATGTTGAGAAGGAAAATGAGAGTTTTGTTCACTAATGTTTGTATCTCAACGTCTGCAAGGAAGGGAGCTATCCACATGTTTTCTTGAAGTTTGCTTCCATAGACTCTCACATTAAATGCTGTCATTTAACACTTCTGCTTCTTTTGAGAGATTGATGTAATTCATCTACCATTGCCAGTAAGTAGGGAAGATGTGGTTCGTGTGATGCAAGCTGAATTTCAAATGGCTTTGGATGTTGGGAGTGTATGAGATTGGCGCTATTTGGGAAGCCCCACTGATGACAGGGATACTGAGGTCAGCACAGGGGATGGTTCAGCCACCAGTAGGATGCCCCCATTGGTTGGTGACACTAGAGTGAGTGTTACGGGAACCATGAAGAAGCTAGTTTCCTTGTCAGTTAGGCAGGAGGAAGGTTGGGTCTCTTTCTAATATAGGCTGAATTTCCCTTACTATCTTATTTTTAAAAAACCTTTTATTTTATATTGGAGTATACTTGATTTAACATAGTTGTGTTAATTTCAGGTATACAGCAAAGTGATTCAGTTACAGAGTTATATAGTTATATATCAGTTATATAGTTACACATGTATCATGCCTTCTTATATAGACATACAAATAGTTATACATATGTTATACAGTTATACATCATGTTATATAGTTATGTCAGTTATATACTTATACACGTGTCACGTCTTCTTAAATGCAGCTTCCTGTACAAGCTATTACTCATTGTAAAGTGCTGATTGAAGATTGATTTCCTAGCTCCAATGGTGTAATTGAGAACTGGACATATTCTAAGCATATGAGTTTTTTTTCTTAGAGAATATAACCCATAAAAAAGAGTAAAACAATGCTAGCCTGAAGGCCACCTACTTTCCCTAGACTTAGATTCATACGCCAAAGAAGAGTAAGTTTTCAGGAGGACCACTAAGACTGGAGGAGGTGAACATTATCCCAGGCACTGTATGGCTCTGGGAGCTATATCCAGCTTCTCCAGGAAGAGGAAGTGCAACATTCTTCCAGCAGGTACCAGCAAGTGTGAGAGCAAAAACAAAGATTGAAGTGTGTGTCCTGTTACACCATCTGCCAACGGGCTCTTTCCTCTCTAGGCCTACCTGAGCAAAGCCCATGTTGTATAAGAGCAGCTAAGTATAAGGGCAGTCTTCCAATTCTTCATTATGGCATTTCAAAAAGTCAGCTCATATTTATTTCTGAGATTGAATTATTTCTGCATTATAAAGAAACTGCATGATTGTCCTTTAAGTTTAACATTAAAAAAATTTTTTTAGGTCACAATCTTGTTAAAAAAGAAAAAATGAAGACTCTTAGCTACATAGTTCTTGCTTGAAGGGCTCCTGAAAGATTGTCTTGGGAACCCTAAATACTACAGTCATTCATTTTGTGGACTTCTCTTCTGAGTGGGGTTCAAGATTCTGAGAGTGGAAGAGAAGAGGGTGCAGAGCCCTCAGCATAGGCTGGTTACCAGTTTAATTTGTAAAAGAAAATTGAGACCATAGCACTGCCAAGATTAACTTTCAAATAGCATATCTCCTGTATCCTATTGTGAAAAAAGGGGTCTCTTTTGCTACTCTGATTTGTTTTAGCATAGGTAAATGTCAGGTATTGGATAGGAAGGGAGATGAAATCTACCCTGGTATACATACATTGTCTCATCTAATCCTGAAAACAGTGATATGAGAAAGTTATTATTACTGTTATCATTTTACAAATTAAAACTTGGAGAGTTTAAGGGATTTACGTTAGGTCACATCCTTAAAATTGGCAGAACTATTATCAGAATCTGAAACTGGGTTCTACCCCTCCAAGCCTTGTGGTCTTAACCACCAAAATGCATATGGTGCTTTTAGAATTCAAAAAGGTGATTTTTTTGGTCATTTTCCCCCATTCATTTGATAAACAACCTTTTCTTAGTGTATAATATATGACAACTGGTATAATGATTGGGGGGATAAAATGGCTACTACCTTCATGCAGCTCACAGAATTTCGGGGCATAAGAAACTTCTCTGGAGTTCCAGAAATCAACGGAAAAGCCTTCAGGAAGAAACTCCTTGCTGCACTTACATCGGATGGAAGACAAAGTCCTTGAACATTTCAGAAGACCCCAGTTTCCTGCTCACTTAATCAATCTGCCCCAGATTAGTCTCACATTCTCACACTAAAACATGAGTTTTGTGCAAGTTCTCTTTCCCCCCTAGACTTAAAGCTTACACACTGTTAAAAGCTGGTGTCTGCATCAGAGTCAGAACAAGGGCTCTTTGGGGAATTCAGAGCTGTGCAGGTGGAGACTCTCGCTGCTGCTTCTGAGCCCTGTCACCTGGCATCTGAGTCCCATAAGCAACAAGTCTAGGAAAGATAAATTGAAGCGGGATGTTTCTGATCTCCAGGTCCAGGTGTGGAACAGCTGGCAAAGGCCAGGGGACCCAAAAGCTGTAAGCAATAAGTTCTGTGGAAACTCTGGCCATTTCACTCACTATGGATTTCTCATGTTAATAATCACTGCCCTGAGCAAAATAGAAGCTCAGGTGTATTATGTCACTTTGCTTTCGAACATATTCACATAGTCACCTGGTTTGGATTCACAGTGGGCCTTGAAAAGATGACAGGCAGAAGGCTGTGATTTAGATAGGGAGTGGGTAATTAAGGCAAAAATGCCTAGAAGGGCAGCCTCAGTTAAAGTTGTTTCACAATATTTATTAGAAGCTTCCTGTGTCCAAAAAAGTCAATTTGAGAATATCTTGAAAAAGTATACACACACACACACACACATACACTACACAACTAAATGTCTGAGGGTACATTGCTCATTTAGGCTACTGGCATTAACTCAGGATATTATGAGGGTTTAAGTTATGGCATTGAGTTGCATGCTTCTTTATGAAATTTTACAGGCAAAAAGAAGGGGAAAATTGTAATTTATGCAGTAAAATAACTTAGTGATTTAACTGTACTAAAAATTAAGCTGGCCTTAATGTGCAACAAACCAAATATATACATACTAATTTGCTTCAAGTGTCTCCTCCATGAAAAACTTTTAAGCTACATTTTGAGCTTTTTAGTCTTATACATCTCTGCATATAAATAATAAATACAAGGATATACATGTAATCTTTCAAGTTAGATTTTTGCCTATTTTCTTGCTTTATGACACAAGAGCCTACGTGCTTGAAAATAAAAGTGAAAGTGAAGTCACTCAGTCATGTCCAATTCTTTGCGAACCTGTGGACTGTAGCCCACCAGGCTCCTCCATCCATCAGATTTTCCAGGCAAGAATCCTGGAGTGGGTTGCCGTTTCCTTCTCCAGGAGATCTTCCTGACTCAGGGATTGAACCCGAGTCTCCCTTAGGTAGATGTGCTTAACACACTTCAGAAACATACTCTTTGTTCATTGCAACTTTAAAAATGTTTATTTTATAATGGAGTATAGTTGATTAACCATGTTGTATTAGTTTCAGGTATACACAAAAGTGATTCAGCTATACATATACATGTATCTATTTTTTCAGATTATTTTCCCACATACAATGGAATGTTATTTAGCATAAAAAGGAAGACCTGACATTTGTAACAACATGGATGAACTTGGAGGGCATTAGGGCATTATGCTAAGTGAAATAAACCAGACAAATACTGTATGATATCACATATATATAATATTAAAAAAAGAAAAATAAAGCTAATTTATAGAAATAGAGAATATAATAGTGGTTTCCAGGGACTGGGAGAAAGGGAAAATGGGGAGATACAGGTCAGAGGCTATAAAATATCATTTATAAGATGAATAAGTTCTGAGTATCTAATGATAACTATAATTAATAAAGCTTGGAAGTTGCCAAAAGTAGATCTTAAGTGTTCTCAACACACGCATACACACAAAGTTAATGATGTGAAGTGATGTGTTATTTATTTTGACCTTGTAATCTTTCCGCAAATGTATATTAATACATCATCCTGTTGTATACTGTAAAATATATATTAATACAATTATATTTGCCAATTATTTCTCAATAAATTGGAAAAAATATTCTGTAGTCATCTCCTCTGTTTTGTGTTAACTTGTGATCAGCTGACATGTGGCCAGAGGACTGAGTGACAAATGGAATTAAGCAGGTTTTCTAGGCGTCTGTCACGTGATTTTCTATTTTCTACATTCAGGAGAGAAGCAAAAGTCACTGATGCAACAGTTTCTTGCAAGTTAATTATAAATGACACCAGGTTTTAATGAGTTGGTATGCTCTGAATATATAGCTCATTGACCAAGAAAGAAAAGAAAATCAGGGTTCAACTATGGTCATGCAACTATGATCACCGTACTTAAAATTTTTAAGCCTATGCCTAGAATATAATAATAATACTAACAATAATCTCTTATGGAGCCAAGACTAAGCACTGTACTAACATTTTATTTAATCTTCATCACAATTCTAGTTTCATTCAACCCATGTGGAACTTGAGGCTCAGAAGACTTAAGAAAAGTGCATTGAATTCAAATATTAGTCTATAGTATGCCCAAGACTTGAACTCAGCTGATATGATTCCAACCTCTTAGTTTCTATGTTGTTCTGCTTTCAAGAATGTCAAGGGAGAGTAAAGCCTCCAGATAATTAGGAACTCATGTGAATATGGTAGCATCTTTTCTCCACCACTGCTATCTCTGCCAGTTGAAATCTTGCTCCTTATTTGTCTTCCATGGCTTGGGAAGTTTGGAAATCCCCTGGATTTGTGTTCAAACACAGTTCTAGTAGAGATCCAAGTTGGCAGAGGAGTAGGTGAGTGTGGAGTACATCTCTCTGCATGGATACATCAGGAATACACCTGATTGGATCTTCAGTGAAGATCCTGCAGAATACCAGCTGAGAGCAAGCCAGAGTATCTCTCTACCAGAAAAAAAAAAAAAAAAAAAAGAACCATGCAAAACTCAGTAGGACAAAGGAAGGAGGGGGGGGGGGGAAAGGAGAGTGAGGACTGGATCTATACCTGGGGCATGGGGAAACTGAAGCAGGGGTCAGATCCCCATATCAGGGCAACAGTTTGGAACAGAGGTGAAGCATTTGAGGCTGTTGGATAGTGAAGTAGCTGATCTGTGACAGTCCAGATGGAATGAGAATCACACAAACAATCCTTCCACAGCCATATGTACCTGGACAAGGACTCAAGTCCCCTAGAAAGTGCAGCAGCTGGGGCCTGGAGCATAGAGATTGGAGGGCAATCCTGGGGCAAGGTGGGCTGTTGCCTGCAGAGTGACAGCCTGAAGGGACCCAAGGGAGGAGATCACAGTGGGAAATGCTTGTGAAGGAAAGCCAGGCAAACACTGAGACAGGGTGATACTACTGAGTCACACACAGGGGTGGTGCCATCTCTATAGCCTCTCTCTCCCCACACATCAGCACTGCACAGCTGAAAGACTCCAGAGAGGGTGGCCTTTTAAGTGTCTGATGCACTGAGCAACAGAGAAGGACCTCCTCCAGGGTAGCCTTTTAAGTACCTGATGCACCAAGAAACAGAAAAGGACACCAAGGGGGGTCCTGTAAGTGTTTGAACAGGCCAAGAAACAGAGAAGGACTGGCCAAAGAGACCCTCTGATTGCCAGCTCCCAGAGGCTAGAAAAAGGCTCTAATAGGACCTTAGCTCCTGCAGCTGAGGCAGCTGGTGCCCCTGCACACTTGGTACCACCAGTGTTCCCAGGATCCAGGCAGCTGTGCAGCCTCCACGCTGAATCCTCACTGGGTCAGAGCTGTCAGAAGCTGGACAAAACCCTAATAGTGCCATACCTCTGGTGACAATTGCTGCTAGCACCCCTGAATGTCTGGCATTGCCAGGGTCCCCATGATCCAAGCCCCTGTGTCACCCCGTCGCAAAATCCCCACTGGTACTGAAGAGCCAGAGGCTAGGGGAAAAAACCTCAAGAACAGCATATTCCCTGCTGTTCTAACGCCAGCTCCCCTGAGTACCTGGTACTTCCAGGGTCCCTGCAATCCAAGCAACTGCACCACCACCATACCTGGTCCTCCCTGGAGCAGACCCAAGTCCTCCAGGGCTGACTCAGGAGCAAACCCCTCTGGATGACTCACACACAGAGGTGGAGATAAAACCATACAGAAGAAATAAAGAATAAACAGAGATGAATCACACAATTACTGAAATATAAAATACCCTAGAAGGAACCAATAGTAGATTAATGGAAGCAGAAGAATGCAAAAGTGAGCTGAAAGATAGAATGGTGGCAATAATTGCTGAAGACCAGAATAAAGGGGAAAAATGATAATTGAGGA
This sequence comes from Ovis canadensis, assembly GCF_042477335.2. Lineage (NCBI taxonomy): Eukaryota > Metazoa > Chordata > Mammalia > Artiodactyla > Bovidae > Ovis > Ovis canadensis. Next base: position 95,627,836 of record NC_091253.1, on the reverse strand, counting down.
TAGCCTCAGAGACTTTTGGGACAATATTGTATGCACCAACATTTGAGTTATTGGGATCCCAGGGGAAAAAGAGAAAAATAAAGGGACTGAGGAAATTTTTGAAGAGATTATAGTTGAAAATGTCCCCAGCATGGGAAAGGAAATAATCAAGTCCAAGATGTGCAGACAGGATAAACCCAAGAAGAAACACATCAAAACACACACTAATCAAGCTAACAGAGATTAAACACAAAGAAACAATATTAAAAATAGCAAGGTAAAAGCAACAAATAGCACACAAGGGAAAACCCATACAATTAATAGCTGATCTTTCAGTGGAAACTCTGGAGGTCAGAAGGGAATGGCAGGATATATATAAACTACTGGAAAAAAAAATCTACAATCAAAATTACTCGACCTAGCAAGGATCTCATTCAAAATTGATGGATTTTATTTTTCAATTTGTAATTCACCACATTAACAAATTGAAAAATAAAAGCCATATGATTATCTCAATAGATACAGAGAAGGCCTTTGACAAAACTCAATATCCATTTATGATAAAAACTCTCCAGAAAGCAGGAATAGAAGGAACATACCTCAACATAATAAAAGCTATATATGACAAATCCACAGCAAACATTATCCTCAATGGTGAAAAATTGAAAGCATTTCCCCTAAAGTCAGGAACAAGACAAGGGTGCCCACTTTCACCACTACTATTCAACATAGTTCTGGAAGTTTTGGCCACAACAATGAGAGCAGAAAAAGAAATAAAAGGAATCCAAATTGGAAAAGAAGAAGTAAAACTCTCACCGTTTGCAGATGACATGATCCTCTACATGGAAAACCCAAAAGACTCCACCAGAAAATTACTAGAGCTAATCAATAAATATAGTAAAGTTGCAGGATATAAAATCAACACACAGAAAGCCCTTGCATTCTTATACACTAATAATGAGAAAGTAGAAAAAGAAATTAAGGAAACAATTCCATTCACCATTGCAACGAAAAGAATAAAATACTTAGGAATATACCTACCTAAAGAAACTAAAGACCTATATATAGAAAATTATAAAACATTGATGAAAAAAATCAAAGAGGATACTAATAGATGGAGAAATATACCATGTTCATGGATCAGAAGAATCAATATAGTGAAAATGAGTATACTACCCAAAGCAATCTACAGATTCAATGCAATCCCTATCAAGCTACCAGTGGTATTTTTCACAGAGCTAGAACAAATAATTTCACAATTTGTATGGAAGTACAAAAAACCTCGAATAGCCAAAGCAATCTTGAGAAAGAAGTATGGAACTGGAGGAATCAACCTGCCTGACTTCAGGCTCTACTACAAAGCCACAGTCATCAAGACAGTATGGTACTGGCACAAAGACAGAAATATAGGTCAATGGAACAAACTAGAAAGCCCAGAGATAAATCCACACACCTATGGACACCTTATCTTTGTCAAAGGAGGCAAGAATATACAATGGATTAAAGACAATCTCTTTAACAAGTGGTGCTGGGGAAACTGGTCAACCACTTGTAAAGAATGAAACTAGATCACTTTCTAACACCATACACAAAAATAAATTCAAAATGGATTAAAGATCTAAATGTAAGACCAGAAACTATAGAACTCCTAGAGGAGAAAATAGGCAAAACGCTCTGCGACATAAATCACAGCAGGATCCTTTATGATCCACCTCCCAGAATTCTGGAAATAAAAGCAAAAATAAACAAATGGGATCTAATTAAAATTAAAATCTTCTGCACAGCAAAGGAAACTATAAGCAAGGTAAAAAGACAGCCTTCTGAATGGGAGAAAATAATAGCAAATGAAGCAACTGACAAACAACTAATCTCAAAAATATACAAGCAACTTATACAGCTCAATTCCAGGAAAACAAACAACCCAATCAAAAAATGGGCCAAAGAACTAAATAGACATTTCTCCAAAGAAGACATACAGATGGCTAACAAACACATGAAAAGATGCTCAACACCACTCATTATCAGAGAAATGTAAATCAAAACCACAGTGAGGTACCATTTCACGCCAGTCAGAATGGCAGCGATCCAAAAGTCTTACAAGCAATAAATGCTGGAGAGGGTGTGGAGAAAAGGGAACCCTCCTACACTGTTGGTGGGAATGCAAACTAGTACAGCCACTATGGAGAACAGTGTGGAGATTCTTTAAAAAACTGGAAATAGAACTGCCTTATGACCCAGCAATCCCTCTGCTGGGCATACACACCGAGGAAACCAGAATTGAAAGAGACACATGTACCCCAACGTTCATCACAGCACTGTTTATAATAGCCAGGACATGGAAACAACCTAGATGTCCATCAGCAGATGAATGGATAAGAAAGCTGTGGTACATAGACACAATGGAGTATTACTCAGCCATTAAAAGAATACATTTGAATCAGTTCTAATGAGGTGTGTGAAACTGGAGCCTATTATACAGAGTGAAGTAAGCCAGAAAGAAAAACATCAATACAGCATACTAATGCATATATATGGAATTTAGAAAGATGGCAATGATAACCCTGTATGCGAGACAGCAAAAGAGACACAGATGTATAGAACGGAATTTTGGACTCTGAGGGAGAGGGAGAGGGTGGGATGATTTGGGAGAATGGCATTGAAACATATATACTATCAGGTAAGAAATGAATTGCCAGTCTATGTTCAATACAGGATACAGGATGCTTGGGGCTGGTGCATGGGGATGATCCAGAGAGATGATATGAGGTGGGGGGTGGGAGGGGGGTTCAAGATTGGGAACTCATGTACACCCGTGGCTGATTCATATCAATGTTTGGCAAAACCAATACAGTATTATAAAGCAAAATAAAATAAAAATTAAATTAAAAAAAATAAAAATAAAGAAACTGAAAAACAATAAATAATAAACTTAAAAAAAAATAAAATGCTAACAGCACCCCAGCTGAGAAACACTGAAAAAAAAAATTATGGAAAAATCAAAAGCTTTACAGACAAGAAAAGTTAAGAGACTTTAGCACCACCAAACAAGTTTTACAGCAAATATTAAAGGGCCTTATATAGGTAATAAACCTAAGAGAAAGGGAAGACCTACAAAAACAAACTCAAAACAATTAAGAAAATGAAACTACGAACAAATATATCAATAATTACTTTAAATGCAAATGAATTAAATGCTCATCAAAAGACAGACTGGTTGAATGGATACAAAACCAAGACCCACACATATGCTGTCTACAAGAGACCCACTTCAGACCTAGAGACATATACAGACTAAAAGTAAAAGGATGGGAGAATATATTCTATGCAAATGGAAATCAAAAGATAGATAGTGTGGCAATTCTCATTTAAGAAAATATAGACTTTAAAAGAAAGAATACTACAATAAATAAATAACACTGCATAATGATTAAGGGATCAATCCAAGAAGACATAACAACTGAAAATATCTATAAACCCAACATAGGAGCATTTCAATACACAAGGCAAATACTAACAGACAGAAGAGGTGTGATAGACAGCAACACGATGATAGCAGAGGTCTTTAACACCCCACTTGCACCAAAGAAAAGATCACCAAAGCAGAAAACAAATAAGGAAACACAAACCTTCACTGAAACATTAAACCAAATGGAACTAATTGATATCTTCAGTACTTTCCATCCAAATGCAGCAGAATATACTTCTGTCTCGAGTGCACATGGAACATTCTCCAGGATAGACCACATCTTGGGCCTCACATCAAGCCTCAGTAAAGTTAAGAAAATTGAAACCATGTTAAACATCTTCTCTGACCACAAAGCTATGAAACTAGATAACAATTACAGAAAAAAAAAAACTGCAAAAACACAAACACAGGGAGGTTAAACAATATATTCCTAAATAATGAAGAGGTTACTGAAGCAATAAGAAGGGAAATCAGAGGATTCCTAGAAACAAATGACAATGAAAACATGACAAGCCAAAACCCATGGGATGCCGCAAAATCAGTTCTAAGAGGGAAGTTGATAGCAATACAATCCTACCTCAAGAAACAAGGAAAGCATTGAAGAGACATCCTAACTTTACACCTAAAGAAGATGGAAAAATTAGAACAAAAAAACCCCAAAGTCAGTAAAAAGAAAGAAATCATGAAATATTGCAAACATTCTTCAATATATGCATATCAATCAATGTGATAAATCATATTAACAAATTGAAAGGTAAAAACCATATGATAATTTCAATAGAGCAGACAAAGTTTTTGACAAAATTCAGCACCCATTTATGGTAAAAGCTCTACAAAAAAATGGGCATAAAAGTGAGAGTCAATTCTTAGGAAGGTTGATAAGAAGTCCAGAGTCCCGGAGGCGGAGAAAGGGGTCTGGGGCTCCTGAGGAGGAAATATGGGTCTGGGGTTCTCAGGGGGGAGAAAAGGGCAAACTTTTTTTATACACTCCTTAGTCTTAGTCACATAAAACTTTTTTTTTTCCTTAAGTCCAGAGGTGATGATTACACAACAAAACAACTCAGCTTAAACTCTGTACTAAGAGAAGGCAATGGCACCCCACTCCAGTACTCTTGCCTGGAAAATCCCATGGACAGAGGAGCCTTGTAGGCTGCAGTCCATGGGGTCGCTAGGAGTCAGACATGACTGAGCGACTTCACTTTCACTTTTCACTTTCATGCACTGGAGAAGGAAACAGCAATCCACTACAGTGTTCTTGCCTGGAGAATCCCAGGGACGGGGGAGCCTGGTGGGCTGCCGTCTCTGGGGTTGCACAGAGTCGGACATGACTGAAGTGACTTAGTAATAGTAGTAGTAGCAAGGATTATATAGCAACAATGTATCATGCTTGAGGATACACTGTTTCTCCATTGCCGGACCCTTCTGACTAATCCTATTATGTTAAAATGTATATCATGGGAATGGATCTTCCTATTGTTAGTTCTAATCCTGTCATTTTAAGATGTAAACTGTGGCAGTGTGTCTGGTAAGACCTTTACAACCTTGAAACATACTTTTGATTTACTGTAATAACCAATTGAAAAAGAATATAGCTCCCTTGTTAAGACTCTCTGTCGCCTTCTGATGCCTATGTCAGAAGATTTCTCTGTCCTTTCTCACTGTAATAAAACTCAGCTACACAAAAGCTCTTGAGGTGATCAAGGCTGGTTCCTGATCCCAAAGCTAAATCTTCTTCTTTGGAGATCAGGAATCCAACATCAATCAATGTAAGCTATCAGAAGGAAACTACCTCAACATAATAAAGGCCATACACAACAAACCCACAGCAAACATTCTCAATGGTGAAAAACTGAGAGCATTTCCTCGAAGATCAGGAACAGAATAAGAGTGCTAACTCTCGCCAATATTATTCAAGATAGTTTTGGAAATCCTAGCTATGGGCAATCAGAGAAGAGAAAGAAATAAAAGGAATTCAGACTGGAAAAGGAGAAGTAAACTCTCACTATTTGTGGATGACATGAAACTACATAGGAAACCCTGAAGATGCTATCAGAAAATTTCTAGAACTTATCAATGAATTTAGTAAAACTGCTGGATACAAAATCAAAACACAGAAATCACTTGCATTCCTATACACTAACAATGAAAAATCAGAGAGGGAAGTTAAGGAATCAACCCCATTGCAACTAAAAGAATAAAATACCTGGGAATAAACCTACCTAAGGAAAAAAAAAAAAACCATATACAGAAAATTATAAGACATATATGAAAGAAATAAAAGACAATATAGACAAATGGATGCTCCTGGGTAGGAAGAGGAATACTGTGAAAATGACTATACTGCCAAAAGCAATCTACAGATTCAATGCAATCCTTATTAAATTACTAATGGCATTTTTCACATAACTAAAACCAAAAAAATCTCACAATTTGTGTGGAAATCAAAAGACCCCGAGGAGTTTGAGGAATCAGCTTACCTGATTTCAGACTATACTGCAAAGCTACAATCATCATGACAGTATAGTACTGGCACAGAAACTGAAATATAGACCAGTGGAACAAGATAGAAAGCCCAAAGTTAAGCCCATGCACATATGGGCACTTCATCTTTGACAAAGGAGGCAAGAATATAAATGGAACAAAGATACTTTCTTCAATCAGTGGTGCTGGTAGAACTGGACAACTATGTCCAAAAGGAAAAAAAAATTAGAATGTTTTCTAACACTATATACAAAGATAAACTCAAAATGGACTAAAGACCTAATATAAGACCAGAAATGGTAAAACTCTTAGAAGAAAACATGGAAAGAACACTGTATGACATAAGCCGCAGCAAGATCCTCTATGATCTACATCCTAGAGTAATGGAAATAAAAACAAAAATAAATAAGCAGAACCTAATCAAACTTAAAAGCTTTTACAGAGCAAAGGAAACTATAAACAAGGTAAAAAGACAACCTCAAAATGGGAGAAAAATAATAGAAAATGAAACAACTGACAAACACTAATTTACAAAATGTATAAGCAGCTCACACAACTCAATGCCAGAAAAACAAACAATCCAATTCAAAAAAACAAAAACAAATCCAAAAACAAATCCAATTCCAAAAAAAGGGGGAGGCAAGACCTAAACAGACATTTCTCCAAAGAAGACATACAGGTAGCCAATAAACACAAGAGGAGACTCTCAAATTACTCATTATTAGAGAAATGCAAATCAAAACTACAATGAGATATCACCTCACACCAGACAGAAAGGCCATTTAAAAAAAAATCCACAAACAACAAGTGCTAGAGAGCATGTGGAGAACAGGGAACCCTCTTACACTGCTGGTGGGAAGGTAAATCGATATAGCCATTATGGAAGACAGTATAGACAGTCCTTCAAAAAAATAAGAACAAAACCACCATACGATCTGGCAAACCACTTCTAGGCATATAAGTGAATACAGAAGACACCCAAACTGAAAGAGACACTTGTACCCCAATGTTCATGGCAGCTCAAGATAAAATAGCTAGGACATGGAAGCAACTTAGATGTCCATCAAAAATGAATGGACAAAGAAGCTGTGGTACATATACACAATGGATTACTACTCAGCCATTAAGAGGCTGAGTTAGTGCTAATGAAGTGGATGAATCTAGAACCTACTATACCTAGTGAAGCAAGTCAGAAAGAGGAAAACAAATATCATATATTAACACCTATATATAAAAAACAGAAGGATGGTGCTGCTGAATGTGTTCACAGAGCAGCATGGAGATGCAGACACAGAGAACAGGCTTATGGACAAGGGTCGGGGAAAAGAGGGAGAGGTGAGATAAATGGATAGAGTAGCATGGATGCATATATACTAATACATGTAAATAGATAGCCAGTGGGAATTAGCTGTATGACTCAGGGAACTCAAAGCAGGGCTCTGTAATAACCTAGAGGGTGGGAATGGGTACCAAGTGAAAAGGAGATTCGAGAGGGCAGGGACATAAGTACACCTATGGTTAACTTATGCTGATATATGACAGAAATCAAACCAACATTGTAAAGCAATCATCAATCAATTAAATATATATATATATATATATGTTTTAAAAACCTATAGCACACAGCAAAAGCAGTTCTAAGAGGGAAAATTTTAGCAATACAATCTTATCTCAAGAAACAAACAAAAAAAATTGAATAATAACCTCACTTTATACCTAAAACAAATGGGAAAAGAAGAAAAAAATCCCAAAGTTAGTAGAAGGAATGAAATCATACAGATCAGAGCAGAAACAAATAAAAAAGAAATGAAGGAAACAATAATAAAGGTTAATAAAACTAAAAGCTGGGTCTTTGAGAAGATAAAGAAAATTGATAAACCATTAGCCAAACTCATCAAGAAATAAAGGGAGAAGAATCAGTCAACAAAATTAGAAATTTAAAAGGAGAGTTTACAATAGACAATGCAGAAATCCAAAGGATCATAAGAGATGATTACAAGTAACTATATGCTGGTAAAATGGACAACATGGAAGAAATGGGCAGATTCTTAGAGCAGTTAGACCTCCCAAGACTGAACCAGGAAGAAATAAAAATTATGAACAAGTAAATTATAAGCACTGAAATCAAAACTATAATCAAAACTCTCACCAAAACCAAAGCCCAGGGCCAGATGGCTTCACAGTTTAATTCTACCAAACGTTTTGAGAACCGATCCCTATCCTTCTAAAACTCTCCCAAAAATTTGCAGAGGAAGGAACACCTCCAATCTCATTCTATGAGCATACAGTCACCCTGATACCAGAACCAGACAAAGACAACACACACAAAAAGAAAATTATAGGCCATATCACTAATAAACAGAGATACAAAAATCCTCAACAAAATTCTAGCAAACAGAATTCAGTAAGACATTAAAAACATCTTGCACCATGATCAACTCGGGTTTATCCCAGAGATGCAAGGATTCTTCAGTATACACAAATCAATCACTGTGATACACCTTATTAACAAATTGAAAGATAAAAAACATATGATAATCTCAATAGATGCACAAAAAGCTTTGGACAAAATTCAACATCCACTTATGATAAGAAATTATTCAAAAAATGGGCTTAGAAGGAAACTACCTCAACATAACAAAGCCCATATATGGCAAACCCTACAGCAAACATTATTCTAGTGGTATAAAATAGAAAGCATCCCCTCGAAGATCAGGAACAAGACAAGGGTGCCCACTCTCAAATAGTTTTGGAAGTGCTAGCTACAGCAATCAGAGAAGAAAAAGAAATAAAAGGAATCCTATTGGAAAGGAAGAAGTAAAATTCTCGCTATTTGCAGATGACATGAAATTGTGTTTAGAAAACCCTAAAGATACCATTAAAAAATGACTAGAGCTAATCAATAAATTTAGTAAAGTACAGAATACAAAATCAATACACAGAAATCACTTGCATTTCTATATACTAACAATGAAATATCAGAAAGAGAAATTAAGGAATCAATCCCATTTACCATTGAAACATAGGAATAAAATATCAAGGAATAAATCTATCTAAGGAGACAAATGAGCTGTATACAAAGAACTGTAAGACACTGATGAAAGAACTCAAAGACAACATTAACAGATAGAGAGATATTCCATGCTCCCGGGCTGGAAGAATCAATACTGTGAAATGACTATACTACCAAATGTGATCTACAGATTCAATGCAATCCCTGTCAAATTACCAATGGCATTTTTCACAGAACTAGCTCAAAAAAATCTCACAATTCAAGTGAAAACTGTAAAGACACCAAATAGCCAAAGCAATCTTAAGAAAGAAGAATGGAGTTTTAGGAATCAACCTTCCTGACTTCAGACTATGCTACAAAGCTATAGCCATCCTTCAACTAAAAATAAATAAATTTTAAAAGTCATAATGTGTAAAGAGTAAATATAATGTGTTTTCAATAAAAAAGACACTACTCTGTCTTCCAGATTGTCCGATCCAGAATGTATTGCTTAGCCTGTCTGAATAACCCTCACAGAATTATTGTGAAGAATGAATACATTGATTTATGTAGAGTGTTCTTTCCATGTGGGCACAGAGTAGGTAGGTGTTTATTAAATATAGTTCCTGTTTGCTACTTATACCAACAAGACTGTTTCTCAGAACTAGAGGAAATCACTTCTTTCTCCATGGGTTCATGGACCATTGTTTTATTCCCCTTAAAAGGATATCATGGTTATTTGGTGGCATTCAATTTTCCCAACTAATTTGTAAAATGTCTGATGTCAGGATTGACCTCTTGTAACTAACCATCTTTGCTTATGTTCTCCAGAATGGGAATGATGCATAATTTTTTTCATTAAAATTTTGGCACAGAAATTTAGTCAGAGCAGGAAGAAATGATATGAATAATTCCTTAAATATATGAAAAGTCCAATTAGTCAAGATTTGCAGGTCCCAATGAAAACTAGAAGCTGAATAAAAAGGAGCTATAAACTGATGAAATATATTTTAGATTAGAAATGTTCCATATTTATTCTTGACTAATCACAGGTATTGTGGATGATGAGATAATATTTTGAAATATCACCATGTGAAATTATAGTCACCTGCTGAAATGAATGAACTAATTAGGTCATTGGGTCATCATGAATACTTGTATACTCTGCAAAACTGTCCAGCTGGCTGTGTAATAGGCATTAATACTGAACTATATTGTGACTTGAAGCACTGGAAAGGCCACCAGCTTACAATGTCCCAATGTGATAATGCACTAAAAATGAAGACACAAGAATACATTTTCATGGATAATTTTGAGAATGTGGTGAAGTTTTCTGTTTATTATTTAAATAATCAAGAAATCCATCTAGGGTTAAACATTAGAGTAAGTCTGAGGACTATTAATTTTTTAAACTAGCAAAATTTTACAATGAGACTACTTCTGAATTTTTATGCATCAGGATAGAAATAATAATGTATGGAATGTATTTGGACTAAAGTAACTCAGTGAAAGTGAAAGTCGCTCAGTTGTGTCTGACTCTTTGCGACCCCATGGAATTCTCCAGGCCAGAGTACTGGAGTGGGTAGCCTTTTCCTTCTCCAGGGGATCTTCCCAACCCAGGAATCGACATGGGGTCTCCTGTATTGCAGGCAGATTCTTTGCCAACTGATCTATCAGGGAAGCCCAGTCTCCTTTCAGTTATGGTGAAGAAGACAAAATGGATTAACTGGGAAATCAACAAAGAAGGTGAAAGTTTATCTTATTAACTATACTAGAAAAATATGGATAATCAAGGGCTATATTGCAGAGATAGCAGTAAGAATAGAATAATAACCTGTTTACTCATTAGATTAAAACCCTCCAAAAAATCCAGATGACTTGACAAAGCACACCAAGTGATTTATAATAGACTCATTCACTCATTTATTCTATTCATTTATCTGTTTATATGCACACTTGGGTTAACATTTACTGAGCACATGTGAACCCTATGCTAGATACTGGAGATGAAATGCTTCCAACTAGGTCAGTAGCCTCAAGGCAAATCACAATTAGGGTGGACAGTGTCCCAGGCATATAGCCAATTATGATACAAAGTTACTGTCACTTTAATTGGGTGGTGAATAACTCTACCTGAGGGAATCAGGAAATGCTGCTCAAAGAACTGAGATCTGTCCGAGGTTCTGAAGGTAAAGGAGGTGGTGAGAAGGAATCTGGAGGTGGGTGAGGAGGATGTTCACCAGATTAGCTAGGCTTGAAGGAGGGCTATTTGGGGGATATGAACTGTTTGGGAAATAACAGCCTGGTTGTATTACAAACTTGAGGAATAGAAACAATAGGAGGTAAGATTAGGTTTAATTTGGAAAGAGTCTCTAAAGGGTCTTGGTGCCAGGCTAAGAAGGTTTTCCAGCTTTATTATATAAAAAGAGGGTTGATTTAGGGGGGGGGGGCAGGAGAGAGAAGGAATATCATAAGCAGATATTTTATTTTAAAACAATACTGTCTGAAGTGTGGAGGCTAAACTGGAGTTAAATAAGACCAGGTTAAGAGAAAATTACAAAATCCAATAATAGAATAAGAAGACTGATATCAGATAATTTATGAACCTAATCTGTATGCAATGGAATAATTATTTCTTCAGACTCCTTGACTGCTTGACTGATTTCAGGGAACATGATATCATGTGAGAGCTTAAAATTATTTGATCAAAAGTTTAAAATTAATTAATAAAAGCCAATTAATTAAAGCTAATGAAAACAGTTAAAAGGGAAAATCTCTAGATAAAAAAATACATTAAATTGAATGTGTTATTATAATTCATCATTAAAGATGTTCCCAGGACAATGAGGTGGTAGATAATAACAAAATGCTTCATTTCAGCAGGGAAAAAACATTGCTCAAAATATTGTATTAGCATCAACTCAGCAGACTTTTGTTATTTTAAAACTTAATCTTTCTTTTTCACTTAGAACATATTATTTTGCATAAACTCATACAAGAAAAGCACCTACATAAAAATAAACGTTACTCTATAGAAAGAAAGTTCAAAGGAAGAAATGGAACTCCACTGTTATTTTCCTTTGAAATGTTTCTGTGAAAATGAGTCTGTGGATTTCACTACCCTAGGACTCTAAACACTATAGCTAGAATAGTATCTGATTCAGGTGAGTCAAATCACTTGGCTAAACCAAGTCAATCAGAGTCTCTTGACTAGGAAATTGAAAGTGGTGTACAAAGACACAGGAGAAGACAATGGCACCCCACTCTGATACTCTTGCCTAGAAAATCCTATGGACGGAGGAGCCTGGTGGGCTACAGTCCATGGGGTCTTGAAGAGTCAGACATGGCTGAGCGACTTCAGTTTCACTTTTCACTTTCATGCACTGGAGAAGGAAATGGCAACCCACTCCATTGTTCTTGCCTGGAGAATCCTAGGGATGGGGGAGCCTGGTGGGCTGCCATCTATGGGGTCGCACAGAGTCAGACACGACTGAAGCGACTTAGCAGCAGCACACAAAGACAAATTTCAGCTAATCAGAAGTGCTAAAGTTGAGAGGACTGGTCAAGGTACAGGGTTGTCATTTCTGTTCCAAGTATATGACAGAGAAGAGAAAGTTAGTCTAAAGAGAGAAAGTGGTTGCAGACATCCAGAAGGAAACAAGGATCCTGGGACACCAGAAGAGAAAAGACCAGAAAGAATAGCTAGCTTAGTCGCTGATTACTTTGTATATACTGGGTCAAATGTCTGCCACTTAGATTCTATATGATTTTCTTATATCTTTGCAACATACTTCTGTGGAGTTTTTTTGTTATTATTGTTCAACATTGTTTCAGTGGATTTTTCTTTGAAGTCAAGTAATTCCTAACCAAGACATACATGTTTCCTGTATCAAATATGACATAATGAGGCAAGAAAATTGGGTATCCAATTGAGGAAGAAACTATTCTGAAATTGAATCTAACAGTATATTAGAAATATGTAACCTCACCCTTCTAGTTTTAGTTCTAAAATTTAGAAATCTTAAATGTAGTACCTACATGTATTTATTATAAGAAAGAGGATCTCAACATTTTAAAGTTGATATTTTATATTTTCATGGCACTTTATAGAGCTCTGAAGGAGTTTTAAGCAAGCATCTTCTAGTGTCTCGGCTTAGCGTCAAAATATACTGAGTAAGAAAAATCATTGACTGTCTGGACCTAAATAAGGCTTGCTGTTCTAGAGCAGAAATGGCTCTCATCTTTAGTATACCCTGCTTTGCCTTAGGAGGCACTCGATGCCCAGGTTTTCAGTAGTTATATCTTTCAAGATAGGAACAAATGGGAGAGTAGACATACAGACGGACTATCCTGCTGCTGCCAATAGTGAGAAAGAAGTTAGCATGCACTCACATTTAGAAGACATCAGAAAAAAATTCCTATTTTATTCAATTCCTATTACCATTGAGTAGAATTTTCCTAAAACTTAGTATGCCTCACACATACCAGGAATAGATGCATATATGGACATATGAAAGGAAGACACAGATGGATGAGTAAATGAATGACTTAAGCCTTAAGTTCTTGAAAAGCATCTTTCATCTGTACTTACCTACTTGTGGTGGTGTGCTAAATAAATAGGAGGTTTAGAAACAACACAAAAGCTTTAAAATCTCCCTCCAACCCATTGTACAAAATAAAGCTGCAGCCAAAGAATTCTCACGTAGCAATGAGCCTTTAACAGAATTGCCCTCCACAATTTTGAATACAAAGCAAAGCATCTTCTGCTTGTAATTGCAAGGAGGAGATGGGGGACCAGAAATAAGCCAAATATAGATGATGAACTACCTTCTTCCATCAGTCCTAACAGAGATTTGTATTTATTGCTTGTTATAAAAACTTTATTACCCTTTTCACAACTCTAGCTATCGAGGGTTTGATTTAACCAGAAAACATGCCAGTAATTAGCTCTTCACTAAGTATGCATTTTCAAGATCTAAAGTTATGGCCGTGACTTTGCTGTTCTTTCCGTACATTAATCAGTATTTCAGAGTGAAAAGTACAGACTAGACACTAGATATTGAGGAAGGGCCTCTTCAGGCAAGAACATGTGTTGTTGGATTGATTTTATAAAGATTGCCTTTGGAAATGTATCTAAGTTGAATATGAAGTATATAATTAAATAAAATTTTTTACATGCAGAATTACTGTCAGTTACAAAAGTCATATGGGATATGCTACCTATTTAAATAAAAATTGTGATGGTCATGTAGACAAATGACCTATATAAATGGAGAAATTTACAATAGTCCCATGTAGACAGCCATACAATAAAAAATTCCATCTAACCTTCCTTCTTTTGATCAAGTCACTCATAAGGCCTGAATCCTCTGGAAATGTCACTCTGGCTTTGATTTAGTAGTAATATTAAGGCGTGTGTTTTACTGGGTGCTACTGTGTATTTGTATCCTTCATATGATGGCTCGATTTAGTACTGCTCTAGAGAAACATGAATTATTTATAATTATGAGATTAGATTCACTCTGAGAGAAGCAATTTGAACAATTAAATGTAACAGAAAAACAAGCAATACATGTAATAGAAAAAAGCTCTCCTTCAGTTTTATCGGCCCAATTTTATCTAAAACTGAGATTCTAACAAAATCTTTTCTATCCCCCAAATGTCTATTAGTAAAAATGCGATTAAATTAGCTGTGTTCTTAGTGAATGTGCTGTTGCTTGGGAAACCCTTTGGGATCTGGGGAGGAGACTGACGGGAAACTATAAAGCTCTTACAATATACAGGAATGTAAATCAGTCATGGGTTTAGCTAGCTCTAACTCCAAGAATGTATAGGCTTGGGAAAGGATTATTCAAACAATATTTTTTCCAGCCTGTTCTTCAGAGAATACAGCTGGTTTGAATTAAAAGAAATGGATTTCAAAAATAACTAAATAGAAATGTTTTGAGCACCTTACCAGATTCAGGTCATAAGAGAGAGGAGAAAGGACTGTATTTCACCATGTTCTTTTCTTTTCTCTCCTACTATTTTGGAGGAAAGGGGATAGGAAAAAATATTACTTAGGTCACTTTAGCTATTGAATTACAGGTTTGTAGTCCAATAATATATGACAGATTTACAAGACCCCCCTTGAATGATAAAGTTACGCTTCTCTTATCTAACCATTCTGAAATCATGGTCTGTATAGATAAAGCATGCAAAACAAGTAATTTGATAAGATTATGCCAAAATACCAATTTTGCACCTAAGTAGTTCTCATTTGTTTATTATATATTGAATTCATTTGAAAGTATTGCATCAAATACTAGGCTTTTCCTAAAGCCTAGTTTGGCTAATAGTTTAAAGTATGTTTGCACAAGTTTAAAACTCAGGTAACAGTGGAGGAGTTGAAAGATAGTAAGGCATAAACATCTGTTCTAACATCTTGGTAGAATTTATAACAACTGACAAGATTCAATTCCTACACAACTTCAAATGCCTTCAGGCAATACCATAGTTAGAGCTCATTGTGTTTGGAATGTAAGGGGATTATTTTTAGATGGCTTTTCAAAAGCAGGGGGTAATATCATATTCTTGTATTCCTGAAACTGAGAAGTAACTGGAATTTCAGAATCTGGACACTGTAGATAGCTCCAGTACCTTTTACAGCCTGACTTTTCAGGCATTCAGAGCTACATTGTTAAGAGCACTCCCTCTCTTCTGCTTTCAATTAATGCAAGTTACTGGGGCTGATGTTCCTGGAAAGAGACACCTTGTTAAATTCAATGCAGCTGCAACTCTAGCTTTTTGTAAAACTGAAAATAGGTCTATTCGTTTGTATGGTGATAATCTGAAATATTTTGAGAGAAGTTAAGCTTCCTACTATGTCTGCAACTATTTACTCAGTTTAACAGAGGTTCCAGTGGATAAATATTAAAAGGTTCAAGCCTATGGCATCCAAGGACACATCCCAGTTCCAATGCTCTGCAACTAATAAAAAGAGCTTTGGGATTTGACGTTTAAGCCTTAGATCTACAATGCATTGATGTTATATTCATTAGTGACAAAGCTGTGTGGTTTACTATACAATGATATAATATTTAATTTTATGAACATTGTTGACTTTTTGCTTGCAAAAATAAGACGATAGGTGAGTCCTTGCCTGAAAGCAAAGGGAAGCTGAGGGTTGTGTAGAGATAATTGTTCTTTTCTGAACTTGTAGATCTTTCAGCTGCTTTCAGTCCTCCTTAACTCTAATAATCCATCAGCATGAACTAAATCTATCTGTCAAATTGCTAATCAAAAAAACAAAAAGCCAGAAAAGAGAAGAAAAAGGAACAGTGTGTATGCATCTCTCTGTTGAAAAACTCTCAGGTGAACCTACATGAATTCTGCCATTGAAAAGACTAATATCAAGTTCCTGGAAACCTTGACCTATATTTGCCACTCAGTACCTTTTAAGACAGTAATTCTTAACTGGTGGTGCACAATAAAAATTATCCACTGGACTTTTGAAGCCACGTCTCCCTTAGTCCCAGCCCCTATGTTGTGGCCCAGGTGTCTAATTGTCATTACTTACCATGATTCTTATATGTCCCACTATTCATCTGCTTATACTAAGGTTCTATATACAGTAACTGAGCCACTTATTAACTGTACTGTCTTGTCATTATAGTATACTTAGTTTTGATTCTCTTCTGTGATAAGTATCATCCAGACTTAACTCAGTAAGATGGGGCAAGATAAATGCTTGAAGTTAAATCTCATGGTCAAGGAAGTGTCGTGGTAATGTCTGCGAACAGTTTAATTCATAGCCCAGCACTTAACAGAATCCATAAACAGGGAGACTTTAGAGCTGAAAGCATCAGGTGGAGATAGATTAGCACCAAGGACAGCACCAAGTAATTTGACTTCAAAGAACTGCTTTGACTTCATTCTAATCCATTCAAAATTACTGAGTTAGGCTTGACTTGGGCTTCCCTGGTGGCTCAGAGAGTAAAGCATCTGCCTGCAATGCAGGAGACCTGGGTTTGATCCCTGGGTCAGGAACATCCCCTGGAGAAGGAAATGGCAACCCACTGTAGTACTCTTGCCTGGAAAATCCAATGGACAGAGAAGCCTGGTAGACTACAGTCCATGGGATTGCAAAGAGTTGGACACGACTGAGCAAATTCACTTTATACTTTCTGGTACAGTTCTGCAGGCCTTGAATAATAGTTCTAAACTAGAAGTGTTTATCACATGTGGGGCTTTTTAAACCAGTTCGCAAGTCCCATCTCAGTCCCTCTAATTCAGAAGCTCTGGGACAGAGAAAAGGAAAAATTTATATTTTATAAAAATTTACAGACTCATCAGTTGTTCATAACTGGTTAAAAAGCACTTAATTCTGTGATTCATCAGAAGCACATGGATAATTAAACTTAGAGTTTTCAGCCTTAGATCCAGAATTTTCTGATTCAGAGGATCTGGGGTGAGACTTGAGAATATACATTTCTAAGTTCCCAGGTTATTCTGACAACAGTGGTTTGTGAAACATAATTGGAAAACCACTAACTTAAATTATAGGGATAAGTTATTGGAGGCCCAGTTCCAACTGAATACTCTGTCTAATTTACCAAGGAGACCTTTATTTTGGGTCCAAAGGTGAAATCATATAATCTAAGTAACTTTGTGTGATCCATCTGCAAGAACTATGGGATTTTTAGAGGCCTCAGACTCCTTATCTTGTGAACACTCAGCCTGATGATCCTGACAAGTTCCAGGAACATAATAGATATTCTGGCATCAGGAATCCTGATCACCAAGGAGGTTTGTCATACAGGGATTTTCTTGACTTTTCTGGTAAAATATATATATATGGGTAGATATGGCTTAGTCTTTATTGCATTTTTACTTCTTTTGTATTCTCTTTACTAACCATTACTTTCAAATTGGTTCAACTTTTATGGATTAAATTGCACCCTTTCAAAAAGATATGTTGAAGTCCTAACATCCATTAAGGCAGAATATGATATATTTGAAAATAGGATCTTTACAGAAATAAGTTAATGTGAGGTCATTATGTTGAATGCTAATGCTTATAAAACAGGGTTACGTGGCCACAGAGACAAGCACACACAGGGACAAGACAATGTGAAAAACACAGAGAGAAGACAGCCACGTGAGTGAATGAGGCACAGCTGACTCTTGAACCACCCAGTTTCGAACTGGGTAGTTCTGCTTATATGTGGATTTCTTTCAATAAATTCATGCAGTGCTCCACATTCAGTGGCTGGCTGAGTCTGCAGATGCAGAACCACAGACTCAGTTTTTATTTGTTTATTTATTTTCTGCTGGATTTTGGTATACCCATGACTCTTGGAAACAATCCTCCTTGGAGTCCAAGGGACAACTGTACATGCCACCTAAAGAATGTCAAGGATTGCCAGTGAGTGCCAGAACAGAGGCACCAAGGAAAGATTCTCCACCACAGATATCAGAGAAAATATCCCTGGGGATACCTTGATTTCAGATTTCCAACTTCCAGAGCATTGGGGCAATAAATTTTCACTGTTTTCACTCACCCAGTTTTTTATACTGTGTTATGGCAGCCCTAGGAAACTAATATATACCTATTATAAGTTAAAACAATGTGAACATATGTAGTACTTTATAGTTTAAATGTATTTAGATTATCATAGCAAATTTAAGTAGCTAAGTGATGACATATTTATTTTACAGATGAGAAACCAAGACGGAGAAAAGTGGAATGAGTTGATGTGCATCATAAAAAATAGCTAAAATAGTTAGCAGGAACAAGATGCAGAAACCTATTCCTTACCCTTTATCTCCCTTTTACATTTGCAATTATTTCCCAATAAAAAGAAGAGAGTACTCACTTCTGTGGGGCAAATGACTCCCCAAAATAGAAATTTCAAATTTTTATTCAAGGTCATTAACAACAGAAATCAGAATCGAAAGTGGTGTGGGTTTTCATCCGGACAAACATGGGTTCAAACCTCAATTTTGCTACTAATTATGTATGTAGCTGTTATTGAAAGTCAAGACATTACTAATTATCACATAGGGATATTTAAAGATATAAATGAGACAGCATGCATAAAACTCGTAACAGAGGCCTTGCAGATGGTGGGTATTTAATAGAGGTTGGTTTCCTCATTCTTCCTCTTGAGTTAGATCAGTTGAATACAACGAAAATAAAAACTTGAATTTCTGAACACATGCTTAGAAAAAGGTAATCAACCTTTAAATTCAAACAGGTCAGCACTGATTATTTATTAAAGTCATTATTGATGTAATAAAAATTCAGGGGCACTTTAGTTTTATATCTATAGAAGCTAGATGGAAAAGGGTTAAGCTAGAGAAACTTTTCATCATTTGATTTAGAGACACTTAGCATTTGGTTGTTATTAGGCCCATGACAATTTTTTCCTGTGTCCAATCTGGAACACACAAAGGAGATAGGCTAGAGGTCAAGGTTTTGATCATATTGATTATTCCTGGGTCCTTGTGCTTCAGAGAAATCACTGGGAGTGATAGTTTCACAGTGATGCCCCCAGAGTACTGTGTTGAGAAAAACCTAAGGACAGGGAAATAGGCATCACCTATTTCCACATTCAAACCCTCATCTGTGAAGCCAGCCACAATGGAGACCTATGTTACAGGCCTAAAGCTCTTGTGCTTCATTTTCTAAACCTCAACACAACCAAACCCTGACCTTTTAATATTTAAGAATATGTTGTCTGCACAATCAGGCAATCCCATGGCAGAGGAAGGAAACACCTGAGGCTGAATGTTGAGAAATTAATGAAGAATTAGACAGTAAGGATTTAAAAATAAAATTTGAAGGATTCAGGGTCCAGTCTCTGTTTAAGAAATGCTACCACTTAAGCACACAAGTAATTGGGTTAATCAGAAGGGAAGGATCAGCACTGGTAAATTGAATTTAAAAAATATGACGAAGGTGACTTCATGCCCATGATGGAAGAGTACAAAGACGATGAGCGCACCTCCTCCCACAGGCCCACCAAAATTACAAGCATTTGCAGAACACTTTACAGAGCAAAGAAATAGAGGAAAACAACAGAATGGGAAAGACTAGAGATCTCTTCAAGAAAATTAGAGATACAAAGGGAACATTTCATGCAAAGATGGGCTCAATAAAGGACAAAAATGGTATGGGCCTAACAGAAGCAGAAGATATTAAAATAGAGGTGGCAAGAATACACAGAACTGTACAAAAGAGATCTTAATGACCCAGATAACCACTATGGTGTGACCACTCACCTAGAGCCAGACATCCTTTAATGTGAAGTCAAGTGGTCCTTAGGAAGCATCACTACAAACAAAGCTAGTGGAGGTGATGGAATTCCAGTTGAGCTATTTCAAATCCTAAAAGATGATCCTGTGAAAGTGCTGCACTCAATATGCCAGCAAATATGGAAAGCTCAGCAGTGGCCACAGGACTGGAAAAGGTCAATTTTCATTCCAATTCCAAAGAAAGGCAATGCCAAAGAATTCTCAAACTACTGCACAATTGCATTCATCTCCACTCCAGTGTTCTTACCTGGAGAATCCCAGGGACTGGGGAGGCTGGTGGGCTGCCGTTTATGGGGTTGCACAGAGTCGGACATGACTGAAGTGGCTTAGCAGCAGCAGCACACGCTAATGAAGTAATGCTCAAAATTCTCCAAGCCAGGCTTCAACAATATGGGAACTGTGAACTTCCAGGTGTTCAAGCTGGATTTAGAAAAGCCAGATGAACCAGAGATCAAATTGCCAACATCTGCTGGATCATCGAAAAAGCAAGAGAGTTCCAAAAACATCTATTTCTGCTTTATTGACTATGCCAAAGCCTTTGACTTTGTGGATCACCACAAACTGTGGAAAATTCTTAAAGAGATGGGAATACAAGACCACCTAACCTGCCTCTTGAGAAATCTGCATGCAGGTCAGGAAGCAACAGAACTGGACATGGAACAACAGACTGGTTCCCAATAGGAAAAGGAGTACGTCAAGGCTGTGTATTGTCACCCTGCGTATTTAACTTATATGCAGAGTACATCATGAGAAATGCTGGGCTGCATGAAGCACAAGTTGGAATAAAGACTGCCAGAAGAAATATCGATAACCTCAGATATGCAGATGACACCACCCTTATAGCAGAAAGCAAAGAAGAACTAATGAGCCTCTTGATGAAAGTGGAAGAGGAGAGTGAAAAAGTTGGTTTAAAACTCAACATTCAGAAAACTAAGATCGTGGCATCTGGTCCTGTCATTTCATGGGAAATAGATGAAGAAACAGTGCAAACAGTGGCTGACTTTATTTTAGGGGGCTCCAAAATCAACGCAGATGGTGACTGCAGCCAGGAAATTAAAAGACGCTTACTCCTCAGAAGGAAAGTTATGACCAATCTAGATAACATATTAAAAAGCAGACATTACTTTGCCAACAAAGGTCCATCTAGTCAAGGCTATGGTTTTTCCAGTAGTCATGTATGGATGTGAGAGTTGGACTATAAAGAAAGGTGAGTGCTGAAGAACTGATGCTTTTGAACTGTGGTGCTGGAGAAGACTCTTGAGAGTCCCCTGGACTGCAAGAATATCCAACCAATCAATCCTAAAGGAAATCAGTCCTGACTATTCATTGGGAGGACTGATGCTGAAGCTGAAACTCCAATACTTTGGCCACCTGATGCAAAGAGTTGACTCATTGGAAAAGACCCTGATGCTGAGAAAGAGTGAAGGCAGGAGGAGAAGGGAAAACAGAGGATGAGGTGGTTGGATGGCATCACCGACTCAATGACATGAGTTTGAGCAAGCTTGGGATTTGGTGAAGGACAGGGAAGCGTGCTGTGCTGCAGTCCATGGGGTCACAAAGAGTCAGACAGGACTGAGTGTCTGAGTGAACTGAACTGAATCTTTAATGACAGAAAACAGATCAACGATTTCAAGAGACCAGGGTGGAGAAAAGGGACTAACTGCAGAAAGGGCTGAGAAAAAGTAGTTGAGTGGTGTTTCCGTGCTTTGTACTAGCAGTTACACATTTGTATGCATTTGTCAAATCTCGTTGAACTGAATATTTTAAATTGGTGAATTTGATTGAATGTCGATTATATTTAAATAAAGTATATTAAAAATAAAATTTTTAATGTTATGTTGCAGCCTGCATGCCAGGGTATTTTAGGGGAGAATGGATACATGTATTTGTATGGCTGAATCCCTTCGCTGTTCACCTGAAATTATCACAACATTGTTTGCTAATTGGCTACCCTCCAATACAAAATAGGGGCTTCCCTCTCAGCTCAGTTGGTCAAGAATCTGCCTGCAATGCAGGACACCCAGTTTTGATTTTTGGATCAGGAAGTTCCCCTGGAGAAGGAAATGGCAACCTACTCCAGTATTCTTGCTTGGAGAATCCCATGGACTGAGGCTCCTGGTGGGCTATAGTCCATGGGGTCGCAAGAGTTGCACATGAATTAGTGACTAAACCACCAGTACAAAATTTGAAAACAAATAGATAAAAATTAAAAAGTGAAATGCTAAAACCAAAGGAAAAATCTTCAAGTGGCTAACATAATATCCCAGAACCAGGAAAAGCTTGATATCATATTATATTATAGTACTATTTGCATTTCCCTCCTACACTGTTTTTTTCATTTCAGTGTTTCTTAACATTTTTATTTTCAAAAAGGATGAATTGGTAAGTGTGGTGATATAGTCTTCATTCTAACATGAATTGCGGTAACTAGAGGGTCAGAAGTTTCATTTTATAAATACTTAAAGGGAGAAAAGCCTTTATTAAAATCAGCATGCATTTTATAACTTGATTAAGAAGTGTGGCTGATACAATTATTGAAGCACTCAAAGCTTTTTATCACAAACACGCTGGTCATTCTTTCTGAAAATTCATGAAGGACAAAAGCAGTATCCATTTTTTAGAAAGAGTTGCAAGCATAAAAGCCATTTACAGACTTTGGCTTTGAGTGCGATGATTCCAGCGTTCTCTGAGATCTAGATTCTCACTTTGCTGAGTTCTAACTCATTTCTGCTCTTTGTTGCTAAAATCAAGTAAAATTCTCTCAGGAAGTTCCATATATATATATATATATACACACACACACACACACACATACATACACATAGGATAGAATAAAATATTTTTTGAAAGAAATGAATAAAAAATAATTTTAGATCACAACCCTAGTACTAATGAATAATAAACATGGATGTTTAAGGGCATTACAAATTAGGTACATAACAATTTTTCTTATGTGATAGACATACCTGTGTTTTAATTTATGATGGACAAGCATATATTAAAAAAATCAATGCATGATTATATTCCTATAATGCATATAAATATCTAGAGGTCTGTGTCCATATTGAAACGAAATAGGTCTTCTATTATCCTGAAACAAGAGTTGGCGAATCTCTTCCCCAGTCCCTTGAATAGAGGAATTAAGATATTATGCAGGCTTTTTTTTTTAATTCAACAATTTTTAGTTAGGTTATAATTAACATACAATATCATATTAATTTTAGATGTGCTACATTATGATTCAATATTTTTACACATTATTAAATGATCACCACAATAAGACCAGTCACCATCTGTCATGCTGCAAAGTTTTCATATTATTGACTATATTCACATCCCTGTGACTTTTCATTTTATTCCTGGAATTCTGTGCCTCTTAATCTGCCTCACCTGTTATTCGTCCTCCCACACCCCTCCATTTTGGGAGCCACCTGTTTTTTCTCCATTTCTATACATCTTTTCTGTTTTATTGTATTTATTTGTCCTGATTTTTCAATTCCACGTATAAGTGAGACCATCCAGTATTTGTCTTTCTCTGTCTGGCTTATTTCACTTAGCTTTTCACAATACTTTCTAGGTCCATCTATGTTGACACAGAAGAAAAGAGCTCATTATTTTTATGACTGACTAATATTCCATATCGGAGAAGGCAATGGCACCCCACTCCAGTACTCTTGCCTGGAAAATCCCATGAAAGGAGGAGCCTGGTGGGCTGTGGTCCATGGGGCACACAGAGTCAGACACAACTGAAGCGACTTAGCAGCAGCAGCAGCAATGTTCCATATTGTGTGTGTCTACCACATCTTCTTTATTCACTCACCTATGAACGGACACTTAGGTTGCTTCCATATCTTGGCTATTGTGAATAATGCTGCAATGGACATAGGGGCACATATGTCTTTTAAAATTAGTATTTTCATTTTCTTCGGTTGCATACGCAGGAGTGAAATTGCTGGTCGTTCTAGTTTTGATTTTTTGAGGAACCTGCATACTATTTTCCTTGGTGACTGCACCAGTTCACATTTGCACCAACAGTACACAATGGTTCCCTTTTATCCACATCTTCACAAACACTTGCATTTTGTCTTTTTGATAATAGCCATCCCAACAGGTGTAAGGTGGTATCACACTGGTTTTGATTGCATTTCCCTGATGATTGTGATGTTGAACATCTTTTCACATGCCTGTTGGTCATTCATGTCTTCTTTGCAAAAATGTTCATTTTGCTTTACTTGTGGAAGTAGTATACTAATTCAAGTTTATTAAGAAAACAGAAAGATTTCACGAAAAACGGATTGATTTTGAATGAAACAAAAATCAGTGTTCACAAATTCATGAATTTATTTTCCTAACACTATTCCCATTCTATAAATAGAAGTTCTATATATTCTGAAGCCATTAGGTATGTAAAATACTAAAATATGAAATCTTTGGTTTCTTCAGAGTTTACTAGGTGACAAATATGACATAAGGAAGCAAAGTTTTTTTTGTTTTTTGTTTTTTAAATACAAGGCATACAGATTCAATGGAAAGAAAGAAATGTTTAGTAGAAAATAACTGAAATAGCCATGAGAGCATGTAAGCGCTTCAATAGTCAAAAACTATTGTAACAGTTGTAAATTGTTTGTTTTATGGGAAGCAGTATGGAATTAATCAACAATAAATCATAGTGGTTAAGAAGGCTCAATTCAAGTCATTTACATCCAAATCTTGCTTGTCTATTTAGTGCTTATGAACTTGGGTAGATTTTAGCCCTTCGATTTTCAGGAGCTCCCTGAATTTTGTATGGCTTAAAAATAAGGAAGTACATGTACAAGTGGTTGCCATAAAACTTGGCCTAATAATACATTTATTATTAGACTATTATCAATGACTGTATTAAGGAGTTAATGTTTCATGGGGACAGAATCTTGGTTTAGAAAGGTGAAAAATTCAAGAGATGAATGATGGTGAGAGTTACACAATAACGTACAGAATAAAGTAAATAATAATGTACTTGGTGCCAATGAAATGTACAGTTCAATATGGCTAAATCAGTATGTTTCATGTTATGTGAATTTTGTCACAATAAAGAACATTACAAAATAATAAAGAAGTAATTTCTAAATTGATAGATATCACCGAAGATATTGAAATGGAATTGCAATAATTCTTCTCACAATTCTTTTAGGAAAGATAATTGAAAAGGATTTCCTGCTTTCTCCTCTATCAAATGGTCTAAACTATAGTTTTATAAGCTATATAGAAACAACCTAAATGGCATAAAAATCATTTCATTTTCTTATTTTCAAAATGTGATTTCTGCAGGCTACTCAATCACCAGTGAGATGAAGACAGGATAATCTAAAAAGCAGGATATAAGAAAGCAGTCTTCCATATTAGGCATTGACCTACCTGAAATCAGAGAGGCTAGACCAAATTACCACCTCCATGGTATATTTCTTTTTAATTGCATGGTCTTTAGCAACTATTTGTTTCTCTTGAGGGATAAAATCCCTCAAAGCTACAATTATAATGCATCTACATGAGACAAAGGTGGCAGATTGGAGTACGAAAATTGCTTAGGAGCTCTTCTGTCAATCTACTCTTAGTAATGCTCTGGCAGGAATCTTTCTTGACTGCTGCTTCGAGTATTAAAGTGCACTTCTCCCAGAAAGCCCACCCGGCTGCAGAAGAGCAAGTGTTGCCATGAACCTGGTCTTTACTCTTCAAAAGCTCCAGGAAAAGGCATGTGAAAAGCATCATCTATGGTAGATGGCTCTTTCTGATCTAATGCTGGACTTAGACAGTTTTAACTCAACAGTGTTGCAGCAACTTCTCAGAAAATACAGATGTTGAGAAATTGTGGATTTTCTTTCTTTTAAAATCCACTATTGTTGCACCTAGAAGAGTAGGCCAGGTTAAGATCCAGTGTTGTCTTTTCTAGGTTGTCACAAGTAAAAATGAGGGAGGGTAGTAAGTGATCATTAAGGTGATGATGTGAGATGGGTTTCCTATTCATATCCTCCTATTTGGCCTCTGGGGACATTATTATTAAAGCTATACAGAGAATTCAGATATTTATTTAGCCCTGCCTTATTTTGATGAGTAAAGGAGCACAGGTATACTAGACCTTGGTTCAACAGAAATGTGTATTTTTTTAGACAAGTAATTTCTGACTGTGTGTCAGAAAAGCAACAGTTTACTAAAGAGCTTCTTTATCTAAATTAAATATCATGACAGACTAATAATTAATTGGTCATTCAAATTGCATTTCTGCCAGTACAATAGCTGTGAAATTTATCCTCCTACATGTCTGCTAGCAATTAAGGATTAACAAGAGGCTAAGAAAGAAGATAAATTTAATGTGGACTCATTGGTCATTTTTATTCAAGTACAGTTTATTTGTTCCACTTGGCATTTTAGGCCCTTAACTCTTGAACTATTCTTTCCTAGGAGATCGCAAATGTATTTCCAATGCTACAGAATAAAAGTTCTTGGCAATTCACATGGTGATGTTTTGTTAGCAGGGCATTGCAGAGAAACCTAAAAACAAACACAATATATGGAGGAGCATAATAATGAGATGTTAATGAGATGTCTGGGACAATAACACCCTAGAATGTGACAAGCAGGATAATGAAGAAATAAATTTGTTAACCAAGCTTCACTGCTAACAAAGTCGCAAGTCCTACCTGTGTGTGAGATAGCCTTGCATGCTTGTCAAGTGGATACTGCGAGGACTTTATTTTTGGTGCAGGTGGGTGCAAGGAAGACAGGATAAGAAGGTCAAGAGTAGAGGGTAGAGATGTACCTAAAGGGAAAAATTTATGCATCGATTGCCTAGGGAGAAAAAAAATACAGTGAGAAACAACTTACCTGGAAACAGAAATGTCATTTTTAAAGTGAAAGTGAAGTGAAGTCACTCAGTCGTGTCCGACTCTTTGCGACCCCGTGGACTGTAGCCCACCAGGCTCCTCTGCCCATGGGATTCTCCAGGCAAGAATACTGGAGTGGGTTGCCATTTCCTTCTCCAGGGGATCTTCCCGACCCAGGGATCAAACTCAGGTCTCCCGCATTGGAGGCAGATGCTTTAACCTCTGAGCCACCAGGGAAGCCATCATTTTTTTTTAAAAGGGGTCAAAATGTACACCCACATTTATAGCAGCATAATTTGCAGAAAACAAAAGGTGGAAACAACCCAAACATCCACCAATGAAAGGACAAATAAACAATATGCTGTATATGCATACAACTGAATATTATTCAGTCTTAAAAAGGAGTGAAATTCTGACACATGCCACCATCATAGGTGACCCTTGAAAATATCATGCTATGGGAAATAAGCATGCAGATATTACACTAACTCACTTCCGTGATATACTTAGGATAATCAAATTTATAAAGAGAGAAAGAATAGTTGTTACCAGGTGCACGGAGAGTTTGTATTTCACTAGTACAGATTTCAGCTGGGATGAAGAAAACATTCTGGTGGTGATGGTTGTAAAATAATAAGAATTTTTTTAATACCACAAACTATAAATTTAAAATTGTTAAAATGTTAAATTACGTATGTGAGTGTGTCCAACTCTTTGCGATCCTATGGATTATAGCCCACCAGCCCCTTCTGTCCATGGGATTCTCTAAGCAAGAATTCTGGAGTGGGTTGCCATGCCCTCCTCCAGGGATCTTCCTGACCCAGGAATTGAACCCATGACTCTACATCTGCATTGGCAGGCCAGTTCTTTACCACTAGTGCCACCTGAAAAGAGGAAAGAAAAAAAAATTTAACTGCTCTTTCAAATTGATTATAAAAGTTTAACAAAAATGTAATCCTTCGTGAGTCATTCCAATTCCAGTTTGCACAGAGAATAATTTTATGAAGATGCTTGATCAACCACATTTGGTTATATCTTGGATGAGATATATGAAAATTTTAAGGAAAAGTTTTTTGAAAATAAAACAAATGGGCTAAATTTCTTTTGAATTCCTTAACACAGGGAAATAGCAGATAGGATTAGCAGAACTCCTGATTCTTTTCCGTAGTTATTCAAATTCTAATTTGGGGATGGTGTATAAGTGGATAAGATGATATAAGAAGAGGGCGTCAGAGGATAAGATGGCTGAATGGCATCACCGATGCAATGGGCTTGAACTTGGGCAGACTTTAGGAGATGGTGAAGGGCAGGGAGGACGGGCATGCTGTAGTCCATGGGATTGCAGAGTCAGACAGCATTGGGTGACGACAACCATAGGAGGAGAAACTTCTATCAGACACAGTCTTTCTGTAATCTTTGTTAATGTTTCTTTTAAGTTGTACCCTAATCATTTTTTCTCATTAATTATAAAGCCTTTGAGAATAGTTCAGTTCAGTCTCTCAGTCATGTCCGACTCTTTGTGACCCCATGCACTGCAGCATGCCAGGCTTCTTTATCCATCACCAACTCTGGGAGCTTGCTCAAACTCATGTCCATTGAGTCGCCGAAGCCATCCAACCATCTCATCTCTGTCGTCCCCTTCTCCTCCTGCCTTCAATCTTTCCCAGCATCATCAGGTGACCAAAGTATTGGACCTTCAGCTTCAGCATCAGTCCTTCCAATGAATAGTCAGGACTGATTTCCTTTAGGATGGACTAGTTGGATCTCCTTGCTGTCCAAAGGACTCTCAAGAGTCTTCTCCAACACCAGTTTAAAAGCATCAATATTTTGGCACTCAGCTTTCTTTCTAGTCCAACTCTCACATCCATACATGACTACTGGAAAAACCATAGCTTTGACTAGACAGATCTTTGTTGTCAAAGTAATGTCTCTGCTTTTTAATAGGCTGTCTAGGTTGGTCATAGCTTTCCTTCCAAGGAGCAAACATCTTTTAATCGCATGGCTGCAGTCACCATCTGCAGTGATTTTGAAAATAAGGCCCAGTAGATAACTCCAAAACAAGCTTTCAAATGTGTATATCTTATCTCCTTACAACACTAGTTTTATAAACTATGGTCAAGTCACTGAAAATTATTAAACTTGAGTTCCCCATTTTTGAAATGAAATCCTTTGAAGACAAAAGTATATGGCAGAGACATGCTTTTTAATTAAAAATAACTGAATAAAAACACAAAGAAACTCAACACACTTTAAATAAGATGAACTCAAAGAGACCCACAATGAGACACATTATAATAAAAATTTTAAAAGCCAAAGATAGAGACTGCTAATTAGTAGCCTCCTTTCTTCTTTCTCTCCTCTGTCTATAACTACAATAAATTCTTTCATAAAGCACTCCTCCAAATTCCACCTTGTCATGTTCTGGAATGTAAAATTAAGTATCAGTTTTCTGTTCTTGCTAGAACTAAATGATTTCTACCATTGAGAGTTTCTTCACATCATTAACTCTGAGTTTCAGCTCTCCCCCAAGAGAAACTGTTGGCTACACTTGTTAATTCTCTTTCCCTGTGCAATTATTTAATATACACTTTGGCAGATGTGACTCCAAAGTTTTTAGAGATACAGGGCTTCCCAGGTGGCTCAATGGTAAAGAATTTGCCTGCCGATGCAGGAGATACAGGAGATGTGGGTTTGATCCCTGGATCAGGAAGATCCCCTGGAGAAGGAAATGGCAAACTGCTTCAAGTTTTTTGCCCGTAAAATCCCATGGACAGAAGAGTCTTGCAGACAACAGTCCATGGGGTCGCAAAGAGTTGGACATGACTTAGCGACTCAGCAGGCACGCATGAATTTACACTAATAATTAACTTTGGATACTCACACATGACAAGAACCTAACTCACAAGAAAGAGTTTTATTTTTCCCTTGAGAGTGCTGTCCATATTAGTGTTTCATGATGGATTTAGGAATATTGCAGAGATGGAACAATGCAATTACAGATGGAATTCTAAAGTCAAGACAAAAGAAAATATTAAAGCTATTTAAGGTTAAGACGTAAAAGGATGCGAACAACTTTCACTGGTTTCTATCATAGTAGACAAAGTCTTTGTCAATGTCCAAGAAGGAATTTAAAGCAAAGAAAAACATGTATTGGGTTGCAGTAGAATATTTGCAGAAAAACTGCATCAAGATGATAGAAAAAGACTAGCGTGATGTACTAAAGCATTCCCTCTAGTCAAGAAAAAGTAATTAACTTAGTGAAAGAGAATCAAAGTTTTAGTTACTTAGTTTTATTTTAAGGTAAGGCCATCCTAAATTTGTGAAGGTGTATAGTATCTAACCTTTTTCAAGACGTATGTCTGAAAAGGAAGACTAAAAAGCAAATATATTGTGTTCATGCAAACTTTTTGAACATATTATTTGAAACTATGCAGAATCAAAAGGCCATACTACATGAGCTGGATAAAGATTCAACTATCGATTAACTCTGTCCTACTCTGCAAGTGCCATAGAAAAAGAGTAAAATGATATATCTTAAGAAATAGACACACGCTCAGATGGCAAAATAAAACACATACACACAAGCACACACATAAGTTGATCAATTCAATAAGATAGGAAAACTTATAGGATATAAAGCCTTAACTTAAGGCACAACCTATCTTATCTTTAAAACATTAAGAAAAGATAATTCAATTAATAATCCATAAAGAAATATTCAGTTATCATTCAAATGCTTGCCTACAACATAATGTTAACATTAAGGCAATTACATTTTCACATCCCTGCAGTACTGTGGAGGAATTGACTTATTCTATGATCTGTGAATAAAAATGTTAGAAAACAGATAAAATAATAAAGCAAGCCATATGAAAGACCTTGAAAAAGAAAATAGCAGAAATAAAATAATATATTCTAATAAAATAGTATGAAATATAGATTTTAAAATGAACTTAAAGTTATTAATATTTTACACATCTTCCTTACATCAAGCAATAGCTCAGTTTTATTATCCAACTCTATAATCTTTATAAACAAATGAAACAGCTAAAACTTATATTCTACATCTTTTGAAGCAACATGATTAAGCAACTAAGTACAGCATATGTAATAACTCATATGATAAAAGGTTTAGAAATTCTTCCTTGGTAAAACTTTTAGAAACATTTGATTTTAAAACTGACTCAATCTAATCATCAAAATAGTATGCAGCTCTACATTGAATGATCTTTGTTTAATTTTTAACAAGAAATATTAATATCTTGTGTACCTTTTTTGTTTTAACTGTAGGATAATTGCTTTACAATACTGTGTTGGCCTCTGCAACATATCAACATGAATCAGCCAGGAGTATACACGTGTGCCCTCCCTCCTGAACCCCCTCTCATCTCCCACCATTTCCCACCCCTGCAGGTTGTCACAGAGCATCAGGTTGAGTTCCCTGTGTCACACAGCAAATCCCCACTTGTATCCATCTTACGTATGGTAATATATGTTTCCATGTCATTGCTTCAATTCGTCCCACCCTCTCCTTCCCTCACTATGCCCGCAAATCTGTTCTGTATGTGTCTCTCTCCGCCATTGTCCTGCAAATAGGTTCATCAGGACCATCTTTCTAGATTCCATGTGCATTGGGCACATAGCATGTCAAGAAAGCCATAATTGAAAGAGACCCATGTACCCAGATATTCATTGCAACACTTTTTACAGTATCTAGGGCATGGAAGCGGTACCTATCTGTCCATCTACAGATAAATGGATACAGAAATTGCAGTACCTATAACAATGGAATATTATTCTTTATATACTATTTGATAGTATAAGACAACAAAACACAAGGCTAAAATAGCTACATGAAAAAAGGCATCAGCGAGCTATGTTTGAATCCAAACGTTAGTATCTAGTCAACTAGAAATATATATACTGTATCTATGGTTATCATGTAGATAGCACTTGTGTGTGTCAGTTGCTCAGTCCTGTCCCACTCTGTGACCCCATGGACTGTAACCCAGCAGGCTCCTCTGTCCAGGGGATTCTCCAGGCAGGAGTACTGGAGTGGGTTGCCATTTCCTCCTCCAGAAGATAACACTAATCTATAACTTTTTAATATTTTTAAAATATTTATCTTGACACATTTCTCAAGAAATAATTTTTAAGTGTATATATTTCTGAACTCCGGCTTGATTTAATACCACGCTTCTTAAAACTGATGTCTCATCACCACTCTTCATGATAAGCTGTTCTCTTTTTATAGTAATATTTGACATGTTCTTTTTTATTTTTTAATGGATTTTTGTTGACTTGAGGTAGATCAAATCAACTTTTTTCATAATTGGGAGCAATATTTTTCCCCAAAATATCCTCCTAATATTCCTTTCTATGTGAAGGGGATTTCACTCTCTTCTTTCTTTTGATATTTTCCTCTAGTCTCTCTTGGGTGAGGAATCTGGCTTATTTGATTGTAGGTTTGGGAGATGAATTGCATATGCATGTCTTAGCCCTTCCTGCCCATTTATTATTCAGGCAATACCTGCCTACAGGGAATAGGTTTTCTCCTGGACTTCTCTCTCATGTAAGAAATATAAGATAGGCCCCATTTGAAGAAGTCGATGAGTCCTCAATGCTACCTGAGCCTGAGACTGTGTCTGATCCTTACACTATCACACCTATTGCTGCTGCAAACCTAAATCATATTCTCTAACATTAGCTTTATGAATAAATAAGTTTATTGGACTTGTCTATGGCATTTGCTATACCTTGTCTATCCAAGTTATAATCCTTTGCTGTTTATGAAAAAAAATATTTTTGCTGGTAAATAACTGATATATATATATATATTCATATATATATAAGCAATTTTTAAAATTTTTAAAATAGATTTTCTTCTGAAATGCTGTATCTTGTCTCTCAACTAATTCACAAACCTGGTGGGAAAGGAGTGCATTATAATTCAGTTGCCCTTCCCCAAATTCCAACATTATCCAGCTCTCCTGAACTCTTTTTTGTTTGTTTCGGGGCTGCTTTAGCAGGAGAGAGGGGCTCAAGGAGGTACTTTTTTCCACCAAGTAGATCAAGGAAGTTTAAAACTGTGTCATAAATGGAAAAAGAATAGGAATTGACTTTTAAAATCAAATTCATTAGAATCATAGAGTCTGATTTTAGAACTTCAGTACATTTTCTAGATGAACCAAGACACAAATAATTACGAACAATAACAGTGCACCATCTTGCTTGCAGTCAGTTAATTTATTATTTAGCTACATGAATTCCAAACATATTTGATAAAACCCATTTTTTGCTAGGATTACTTTTATCCTTTAAAAAATCTGTCAAATGTTTTAACAATTTAATATCTATTGATTGTCAATTTTTCATTAAAACCTATCAGTGAAATTACTGTTTTTTAACAAGAAAACTAATTTCAGTTACAAAAGCTAAAAGATTAGTCTTCTCTTTGATTCCATGAACCCAGGAACTTGAAAGGCCAAAGGCACAGAGGGAGACTACCCACCACTCTGCGCGTATTTATGGACTTGTTCTCGTGGTAAGTACTCTCCTGACAACTAGTGCTAAATCTAATCAATCATCCCTTAAAGACATCATAGGGTAGATTCACCTCACTCCTTCATTAGCATTCATTAGCAATTAATCAACACAGCAGGAGTCTCTAGAAAGTTCAACAATCCATAAGGTACATTTACATTAAAGATGAGCAAACACGAGGAAAGGTAAAAAAGAAACAGGAGATGAGCACTGTCAGATCTGTGGGAGAAAACTAGCTTGAAGTGATCTTCAAAAAACAAAAATCAACAGAATCTGATTATTCAGCTAAGACTTAAACTCTTGATTAACAAGCAGCAGCCTGCGTAACTCTATTACAGTTGTCGCAGACAGATTTATGCTCCCATCAGCCTGCTGAGTACATTTGTTCCACTTCAAGAAAGCCTATGTATTGTCATTATGTCTTCAAAAGGAACGGAAAGATGTTGTATCCAATTTTTTGCAATTGTGGGCAATAGCTTAATTCAGCCCTTAACTGTGTTCTCACAGAGAGTTGAGGGTTATAATGGAGGCCTATTTTCCTACAGGATGAAAAGGAGCCCTGCTGTGGAGTATAATACCCTGAACCTATGGTTGAGAGCTGTATTGTGCCCACTGAAGTGTCTCTCCTCAAAATGAGAGAAATAGGGAGGGTGTGTCCTTTGCTGGCCAGTATCAGTGAGGATCAGGAATCATGATGTCTTCCCTTGTCTGAGCTCATTGAATTCTTCTGAGCTCCCAGCCAACCTAACTTTGTTCTTCCATCAGGTAAAGACAATCTCAGAAATTATTTCTTGAGGGTGAAAAAATTAATAATACGAAAAGGACATTTTTCATGCACATTATTTTAATGCCTTGATTTAATTATTCTAACTCACCATCTGATTTAAAAGTAATACAGAATCACTACACTCACATTAGAAATGTGATATCTAAGTTTCAAAATAATATTTACTCACAGAAATATGTCCACAGGTGTTGTAACAGTAGCAACTACTGAAGCCACCCAAGTTAATGTAAATAATACCTACTTGAAATATAAATGCTAAGTAAGTGATATATTTTAGCATATGATACATTTAATTTAGCTGTATGTGTTCTTCACTGTGACCGTTATTTGCCTGATCCACGCATGTTGATGTCTTTGACTGCCCATGACCTGAACCATTCATCCCCAAACAAAGGCCTCAGACTTTAGTATAATCCAAACACTTTGCATCAGTAAACTTACCTCAGCAATCATGACCATCAAATTGCTACCCGACAGAATTGCTTTATTTAGGGAGAAATAAACAGCCTTCAAAGATTTTGGTCTCAAACTGCAGTGGAAAGACCTAGACTTTTTTTTTTTTTTTTCTTTTCCCTTCAGAGAAAATTTTACAAATGTCACAGTTTGTTGAATTGGTCCAGTCTGGTTCTCCGTGGTTATAACTCAAAATAAGAGTGAAGTAACTGACTGCCCAGCATGGCTCATCATTTGAGTTTCAGAATAGACTTCTGAATGCTTCTGAATCACTGCTACCTCTCTTCTTATTGAGTCGTTCTGGATGTTTGCTATACTATGGATGTATTTGGAAGAAAAATAGTCTTTTGAAAATTTGTCTCAGTAATTTATTTTTAATTTGTTAAACATCTTTTTAAGCTCATTTCTAGTGTGCATTTCAGAAGTTGGTAGAGTGATGCTTAGAAAATTTTGTTTCTTATCTTGCTTCTTCATTTTATCCCATCAATTCACTAACCTGAAAGAAAACAATACAGTCTGGATAGAAAATAGAATTAGCTGATAAAAGCATTAAATTAGACACATGTTAATATCACTCATGCCCTTGAAGACTCTACAGTCCTCTACTTACGTCCAGCAGTGTCTCATATCCTCATCACCAGAGCCTCTGACTGCAGTCATTGGCAGTGACTGACAGGTTCTCATCAAGAGGCATCAAAGCTTCATACATTTTTAAATACCACAAATGATCCTAATGGAGAATTTAAAACAATTTAGGGATTCAATATTAGGGAAATGCATTCAAATGAAAGATCAGACAAACATGTTAGCCAATACTCAAAGTATTAATGGACCTAAAACTAACTCTGTCCAGTGGAAGATAATTCATAAGGCTTTCCGGACACAAGTGATGGTTTTAGAGTGGGGGTGGGGAGGATGCCGTCAGGAAACGGGAATAGAAGGTGAACAAGATGAGGAAAGAGGACAGAGGTCAGCGCCACTGAGACGGATGCAGACAGAGACGTGACTGGTTTTGTGTCTTCTGTTTTCGGAAAAACTGAGCCGTGCGTTATACCATTTTCCAGTTATTCAGTTAGCTAAGTCACTGTTCTCAGTCTCGTAAAGATACGAGTTTAAAATTAACAAATAGGGAGGGAGGGATGAATTGAAAGACTGGAACTGATGCACATTACTATATATAAAACAGCCGGAGATGACTGAGTGACTGAACATGCGCACTCAGCACATTCTACAGCACAGAACGCAGACGCTGCTCATTCTTCATTTTAATAAAACTTGGGACAAAGAAGGCCAAACTTCCTCTAGCAGAGTGATTTTAAGCACATTGGCTAATATCTCTGTTTTGGTTTTCTCATATAGAAAATTAAAAAAAAATAATAGCACCAACCTCAGCGTTTTTATGAGGGTTATGTGATTCCATATTTATAAAGGGCTTAAAAGGAGGCCTAATATATACGCTGTTATTATAGTTGTTATTAAAGACTTAAGTTTTGGAATTTCTCAAGTGCAATGTAATAAATGCATCTTCTGGAAGAAGTGATTAATTCCTATTGGAAAGTCTCGATTTCCTAGTTCAAATCTTGGCTCATTAAATGGTAGATATTAGTTCATTATTCATTAAATGTTAGAGATATTAGTCCTTTATTGTTATAACTACTAAAAATACATTAGGCGAAGAGCCCAGGGACAAGATTTAGGAATAAATTTTCAGAAATGCCATCCCAAAGTCTTATTTAGCTACAATGCATGTGAGAGTAGTCCCAGTTGTTTGATAAAATAAATAAAATATCCTTATTTCCATGGTTTGCAATGTTTTCATGTATATGGATGACTTTATTAAAGCAATGGACCATGTGAAATATCCACCTTAACTTTCTGGGTTACCTATTAGATTCTCAAGAGGACTTTGGAAAATACCAGTGTATCTAATGAACTTCTGATATAGCATGTTACAAGTAACATAAGACTGTTTCATAATTAAACATATAGCTTTTCTGTATTACAAAGGTAAAGTTACAAGAGCTTACCAGTAAGCTAACTGAAATTCTCTGGGCAATAAATTGTGACTTAAGAGTGAGAAATCTTTCTCATTTCAGTTCAGTTCATTTGCTCAGTCTTGTCTGACTCTTTGTGATCTCATGGACTTCAGCACCAGGCTTCTCTGTTCATCACCAACTCTTGGAACCTGCTCAGACTCAGGCACATTATGTCAGTGATGCCATCCAACCCTCTCATCCTCTGTTGTCCCCTTCTCCTCCTGCCTTCAGACTTTCCCAGCATCAGGATCTTTTCAAATGAGTCAGTTCTTGGCATCAGGTGGCCAAATTATTGGAGTTTCAGCTTCAGCATCAGTCTTTCCAATGAATATTCAGGACTGATCTCCTTTAGGATGGACTGGTTGGATCTCCTTGCAGTCCAAGGGACTCTTAAGAGTCTTCTCCAACATCACAGCTCAAAAGCATCAATCCTTCGGTGATCAGCTTTCTATATATCTCAACTCTCACATCCATACATGACTACTGGAAAAACCATGGCTTTGACTAAACGAAACTTTGTTGGTAAATAATGTCTCTGCTTTTTAATATGCTGTCTAGGTTGGTCATAGCTTTTCTTCCAAGGAGCAAGCATCTTTTAATTTCATGGCTGCAATCACGATCTGCAGTGATTTTGGAGCCCAAGAAAATAAAGCCTGTCACTGTTTCCATTGTTTGCCCATCTATTTGCTATTAAGTGATGGGTCTGGATGCCAGGATCTTAGTTTTCTGTATGTTGAGTTTTAAGCCAGTGTTTTCACTCTCCTCTTTAACTTGCATCAAGAGGCTCTTTAGTTCTTCTTGGCATTCTGCCATAAAAGTGATGTCATCTGCGTATCTGAGGTTATTGATCTTTCTCCCAGCAATCCTGGTTCAAACTTGTGCTTCATCCAGCCAGCATTTTGCATAATGTACTTGCATATAAGTTAAATAAGCAAAGTGATAATATACAGCCTTGATGTACTCCTGCCCCTATTTGGACCAGTCTGTTGTTCCACGTCTAGTTCTAACTGTTGCTTCTTGACCTGCATACAGGTTTCTCATGAGGCAGGCCAGGTGGTCTGTTATTCCCATCTCTTTAACAATTTTCTACAGTTTTTTGTGATCCACACAGTCAAAGGCTTTGGGCTAGGCCATGAAGCAGAAGTAGATGTTTTTCTGGAACTCTCTTGCTTTTTCGATGATCCAGTGGATATTGGCAATTTGATCTCTGATTCCTCTGCTTTTTCTAAATCTAGCTTGAACATCTGGAAGTTTGTGGTTCATGTATTATTGAAGCCTGGCTTGTATAATTTAGAACATTACTTTGCCAACATGTGAGATTAGCAAGGAGATCCAAACAGTCCATCCTAAAGGAAATCAGTCCTGAATATTCATTGGAAGGATTGATGCTGAAGCTGAAACTCCAATACTTTGGCCACCTGATGCCAAGAACTGACTCATTTGAAAAGATCTTGATGCTGGGAAAGATTGAAGGCAGGAGGAGAAGGGGCTGACAGGGGATGAGATGGTTGGGTGGCATCACCAACTCAATGAACAACAGTTTGAGTAAACTCCAGTAATTGGTGATAGACAGGGAGGCCTGGTGTGCTGCAGTACTTGGGGTAGCAAAGAACTGGACATGACTGAGTGACTGAACTGAACTGAGATGAGTGCAATTATGTGGTAGTTTAACATTCTTTGGCATTGCCTTTCTTTGGGATGGTAACAAAAACTGAACTCTTCCAGTCCTGTGGCCTCTGCTGAGTTTTCCAGATTTGCTGGCATATTGAGTGCAGCACTTTCACAGCATCATCTTTTAGGATTTGAAATAGCTCAGATGGAATTTCATCACCTCCACTAGCCTTGTTTGTAGTGATGCTTCCTAAGGTCCACTTGACTTCACATTCCAGGATGTGTGGCTCTAGGTGAGTGATCACACCACCATGGTTATCTGGTCGTTAAGATCTGTTTTGTACAGTTCTTCTGTGTATTCTTGCCACTCTTAATATCTTCTGTTTCTGTTAGGTCCATACCTTCTTTTATTATGCCCATCTTGGCATGGAATGTTCCCTTTGTATCTCTAATTTTCTTGAAGAGATCTCTAGTGTTTCCTATTCTATTACTTTCATCTATTTATTTGCACTGACTTTTGAGGAAATCTTTATCTTTCCTTGCTATTCTTTGGAACTCTGATAAATCTTTCTACTAGTATCCATTCATGGAGCAATTGTTGTTTTTTCTTAACTCTTGGCAAAATGTCATAACTGATACTGAGAAATGGTGGAGAAGAGGTTGTGTTTCAAAAATGAGAACTCTAAAAGCACAAACAAATTCAGCTTTTAGGATAGGGCAGCTACATGGATATGAGTTCATAAAAGAAGGCCATAAAAGAAGACAAAGAAGGGGCATCACATTAAAAATACCTCAAACCTAGTGGGAAATCCAACTGGGTCAAGAATACAGAGGGCTGCTGCTGCTAAGTCACTTCAGTTGTGTCCGACTCCATGCGACCCCATAGACGGCAGCATACCAGGCTCCCCTGTCCCTGGGATTCTCCAGGCAAGAAGACTGGAGTGGGCTGCCGTTTCCTTCTCCAATGCATGAAAGTGAAAAGTGAAAGTGAAGTCACTAGACTGATACAAAAACCAATGGATTTCTACAAACAAGAAGTAGTAGTTCAGGAAGGCATATAGATGGCCAGTGTCAGACATCAAAGAATGAAATGAAGCCTGAAATCTAGAGACAAGGTGTAGTCGCTAAAAGCAAGGATACTCTTCAGATTATATTCCAAATAAAGGAGAGAGAAGAATAGGGAAGAACCAAGTCATTGAAAAACTAGAAAATAAAGTAAGAACCTGTTGCCACAGAGCTGGAGCCTAGAATAGGAGGACTTAAAGCATAAAACAGTCACAAAGGAACTGGAAGTTAAAGTAAGGGTTTAAATTCCATAGAACTGGGTATCAAGTTCATATTGGGAGCAGCAGTCAATCCCGTTCATTCTTGAATCACTGGAATACTATCCAGAGCTCCTCTTGTCTATACTCCAGACCAGAGATAAGAGTGGTTCTAGAGTCCTAGATAGGAAATATTCTTATGAATAATTAAATTATTCCAACTGTAAAGGTTAAGAACAAAGAGCTAGCAGAGATCTCTGTTTCATGGATAATTCAGCAGCTTCATTTTAGCTTCTTTCTTTGTTGTTTTCACTTCTTGGTCCCTAACACTGAACTATAGCTCTTCTAAAGCTTCAGACAGATTTCTTTTTCATGTAAATATTCTAGAGTCATTGAAACTACTCAATATACAACTACTTTTATAGCTAGCCTATCTATGTAGAGCAAAAGGAATGCTTAGTCAATTCAAAATGGTACAGCCACCCTGGAAGACAGTTTCTTATAAAACTAAGCATACTCTTACTATCAGTTCAGTTCAGTTCAGTCACTCAGTCATGTCCGACTCTTTGCGACCCCATGAATCGCAGCATGCCAGGCCTCCCTGTCCATCACCAACTCCAGGAGTTCACTCAGACTCACGTCCATCGAGTCAGTGATGCCATCCAGCCATCTCATCCTCGGTTGTCCCCTTCTCCTCTTGCCCCTAATCCCTCCCAGCATCAGAGTCTTCTCCAATGAGTCAACTCTTCACATGAGGTGGCCAAAGTACTGGAGCTTCAGCTTTAGCATCATTCCTTCCAAAGAAATCCCCGGGTTGATCTCATTTAGAATGGACTGATTGGATCTCCTTGCAGTCCAAGGGACTCTTAAGAGTCTTCTCCAACACCACAGTTCAAAAGCATCAATTCTTCGGCGCTCAGCCTTCTTCACAGTCCAACTCTCACATCCATACATGACTACTGGAAAAACCATAGCCTTTACTACACAGACCTTAGTCGACAAAGTAATGTCTCTGCTTTTGAATATGCTATCTAGGTTGGTCATAACTTTTCTTCCAAGGAGTAAGCATCTTTTAATTTTATGGCTGCAATCACCATCTGCAGTGATTTTGGAGCCCCCCAAAATAAAGTCTGACACTGTTTCCCCATCTATTTCCCATAGAGTGATGGGACCAGATGCCATGATCTTCGACCCAGCAATTGTGTTCCTTGTTATTTATTTACCCAAAGGACTTGAAAATTTATGTCCACAGAAAACTTGCACACGGATGTTATAACAGCTTTGTTTAAATTGCCAAAACTTGGAAGCAACCAAGTTGTCCTTCAGAAAGTGAATGAAAAAATAAATTGTGGTACATCCAGATGATGGAATAATATTCAGCCCTAAATGGAAATGAGCTATCAAGGCATAAAAAGGCATGGAGGAACTTTCCATATGTATTGCTAAGAAAAGGAAAAGGCTTCCCAGATGTCTCAGTGGTAACAAAAAAAATTCCACCTGCCAGTGCAGGAGACGCAGGAAATACAGTTTCTCCCTTGGGTCAGGAAGATCCCCTCGAGGAGGAAATGGTAAATTCCAGTCTTCTTACCTGTATAATCCCATGGACAGAGGAGCCTGATGGGCTGCAGAAAATGGGGTCACAAAGAGTTGGACAAGATTGAGCAACACAGTACACAAGTAAAAGAAGCCAATCTGAAAAGGCTACGTATTGTAGAACTCCAACTACATGACAGTCTAGATAAGGAAATACTGAAGCTATACAAGGCTGATGGTTGCTGCGCTGGGGAAAGGGGGAGGTATAATAGAGTGCAGCAGATTTTTAGGGCAGTGAAAATACTCTGTATGGGCACCATCATGATGGATTCATGTCCTTATACATTAAACTCATAGATTGAACAATATCACAAGAACTCTGATGTAGACAATGGGCTCTGGGTGATTAGGATGTGTCTCTATAGCTTCATGGATTGTCACAAAAGTACCACTCCATGGTGGGGTGTTTATAATGGAGGTGACCATGCATGAGAAGGACAGAAAGCAAATGGGAAATCTCTGTACTACCCCTTCAGTATAGCTGTTAATTTTAAACTGCTCTGAAAAACTCTTAATAACAAATTCAAAGTAAAATATAAATAATAATTCAGTCATTTCCCTAGAAACAGATGTACTACTGGCTTATGCAGGAGACCTGGGTTCAATCCCTGGGTTGGGAAGATACCCTGGAGAAGGGAACAGCTACCCATTCCAGTACTCTTGCCTGGAAAATCCCATGGATGGAGGAGCCTGGTAGGCTGCAGTCCATGGGGTCCCTAAGAGTCAGACACGACTGAGCGAATTCACTTTCACTTTTCACGCATTGGAGAAGGAAATGGCAACCCAC
Source organism: Ovis canadensis (assembly GCF_042477335.2). Classification (NCBI taxonomy): domain Eukaryota; kingdom Metazoa; phylum Chordata; class Mammalia; order Artiodactyla; family Bovidae; genus Ovis; species Ovis canadensis. The sequence continues at coordinate 95,585,691 of NC_091253.1, read as the reverse complement.
TCCAGTGTTCTTGCCTGGAGAATCCCAGGGATGGGGGAGCCTGGTGGGCTGCGGTCTCTGGGGTCGCACGAAGTCGGACACAACTGAAGCGACTTAGCAGTAGCAGCAACCATCAACATCAATGGTTTTTCATGCTCAAGTACACTGCAATTCTCAATGGAAATAAGTTAGTTGGTTGATCTTTATTATTAATAGAAAAAATACTTTAGGTAAAATCTTTAAAATAATTTTTGGACAATGAATTACTTTATAAATTGCATGCAAACTAGAAATGAAAAAAGAGCTGAATCAGAAACATAGTAGGACCTTGGAAAGTAAAAAGAAACTACTGGGAAAGGGGAATATAGGAAAGAATAGAAGAGCTTTCTGGTTTCTGTTTTTATTCTTTTTTTTTTTGCTAATTGTATAAATATAATTTTCAAAAAGGTAAATATAAAATGAACACATGTCAATGACTATTTAGTTTAGTAATTAATAAAGGAACTAATAAGATGTTAAAGCTGGTCCAAAATTGTTTTATTTTGATAAACTGGCATATAAAGGCAAGTTAACAAAGGAATGTTTGGATAGGTTTGTTACATTAGACAAAAAAAGATTACTGTCTAACAGGGCCAAATCCTGAAGCATTTGAGGTCATTTATTTCACTGGACAGATCTTATATGCACCTTTCCTGAAAAAAAATATCGACAAGTCAATTTTGTTGTTCAGTCACTGAACTGTGTCCGATTCTTTGCAACCCCAGGCACTGCAGCACACCGGGTTTTCCTGTCCTTCCCTATCTCACAGAGTTTGCTCAAATTCATGTCCATTGAGTTGGTGATGCTATCTAACCATCTCATCCTATGCTTCCCTCTTCTCCTCCTGCCTTCAACCTTTCCCAGCATCAGGGTCTTTTCCAATCAGTCAGCTCTTTGAATCAGGTGGCCAAAGTATTGGAGCATAGCTTCAGTATCAGTCCTTCCAATGAATATTCAGGGTTGATTTCCTTTTAGGATTGACTGATTTTATCTCCTTGAAGTCCAAGGGACTCTCAAGAGTCTTCTCCAGCACCACAATTTGAAAGCATCAATTTTGCCTTTAAAATGTCAGACATTGCCTAGCCAATCGCAAGCGGATCCAAGAACAACAATGAAAGGACACACAGTAATCTGTCACATTTGTCTAAGTTTCAAATAATTTTTTCCAACAGTACTATCACTATGTGACATGCATGCTTTTTTTCAAAAGGAAAATCCACATACATTTAACCAGATGGTTTTACTAACAACAGAGCAATAACATTTCTTATCAGTATGAAAATCTTATTATGATGTACTATACATATGGAATATCCATTATTCCTAAGACTCTCAGTCATTTTTTTTCTTGAGAATGCTAGACTGCACAGTTTATCTGAAAATCAAATTAACTTTATGAGTAGCACTCTTGCAATCACATTTTACTTGTAATCAAAAGATGTTCTCAACAAAACCAGAGAAAAATGCTACACATTTCAGAGTGAGTAATAATCACAGTTAAGCTATAATTTATGCCCTAATTGTTGTCCCATGAACCTAAATAGGTAACCTAAGACTGTCTCCCTATCTTATAAAAGAAGATATATCAAAGTGCAATGTGGGAGACCTGGGTTCGGTCCCCAGATTGGGAAGATCCCCTGGAGAAGGAAATGGCAACTCACTCCAGTACTCTTGCCTGGAGAATCTGATGGATGAAGAAGCCTGGCAGGCTACAGTCCATGGGTAGCAAAGAGTTGGGCACACAACTGAGCGACTAACACACATACCAAAATTAAGATACCTTTGGTCATTAATGATTTTGAAATGGCAAGATATAGCATCATGAGAAATGAATAGTACATCTGAGAATGATAAACTTCTCTATTATTAATATTAGTCACATAGTAGAAATATTAATCAGACAGACTTAATTCTAGTTCTACTATATGAAGGCCAAATAAGAGATTGATTAACTTTTAGTTGCAGTGATAAACCTGTTAGAAGTGTTGCTCTTCTTTTTTTTTTAATTTTTACTTCCTCATGAGACCAGATGAACACAAATGAACATTAGTCAGAGTCATATTTGAGAGGAAGACTCCCCAGTACTAGTTTATATATTTTATTACTGGGCACAAGAAAAATGAAAACTCCAATTTTGAGGGGATACATCTGGTATACCTACTAAAACTCTATAATGATGCATATGTTTTTACTTATGTTGATTCTAGACTTCCTGTTTGCTGGAAGTTGCATGAAAATTTAAATTTAAACACCATCTATGAATATTGGTCATAAGAGGAAAGAAAAAGTTCAAACTTCTAGGTTTTCTATTACCATCATCAAATATATACCTATCGTTAGGTTTGGACTTCTTCCTCAAAAACCCAATTAGGATAATTCCCACCCCCTGAAAGACCTGGAACCATTCATCATTATTTGAGGCACGCATGTGAGTGATTCTCAGATAAAGCATGAGTCCCAAGGCTTCAACTGTGAGAATATGGTGCCAAGTACAGGCCTCAAAGTGAGTGAAGTGAAGTCACTCAGTCATGTCCGACTCTTTGCGACCCCATGGACTGTAGCTTACCAGGCTCCTCCCTCCATGGGATTCTCCAGGCAAGAGTACTGGAGTGGGTTGCCATTTCCTTCTCCAGGGGATCTTCCTGACCCAGGGATGGAACCCTGGTCTCCTGCATTCTAGGCAGATGCTTTACCCTCTGAGCCACCAGGAAAGTACTCAAATAGGCTGCCAAATACAGGTCTCAAAGGGCTTCCCAAGTGACTCAATGGTAAAAGAATCCACTTGCAAAGCAGGATATGTGGGTTCAATCCTTGGGTCAGGAAGATGCCCTGGAGAAGGAAATGGCAACCCACTCCAATATTCTTGCCTGAAGAATCCCATGGACAGAAGAGCCTAGTAGACTACAGTTCATGGGGTCACAAAGAGTGGATCATGACAGAGCATCTGAGAATGCACACATAGGCCTCAAAATGGGCACTGGTGTAAGAAGGAATAGTCATGTTGGGAGTCCTTGTGCCTGCTGTTTGGAATATGCTCTCCCAATTAATAATGCGATTCAGCCCAACAAAATTGATTGCTGCATACTTGGGGGTTCAGGCATTGTGTATAAAGAGGCAAATGAATGTTCTTGACTCTGCATTTGAAATATTCTTGGTTGATTTCTTCATCAATATATTCCAGGCACCTAGAGCAACTACCTAGCTACTCATAAAATCATTACTGAGTGAGTGTAGGAATGAACCAATGAAAAACACAAGACTTATGAAACAATTAGGAAACAAGAAAATCCAGTTTAAAAGAGCTCTGGGCTGACTGTCATCTATGAGTTGATTAGCACACACACATAAAGCAAGACAGAAAAATCAGCATTTGTTGGAGTTAAAGGAGGAGACTTCATGAAGAAGACATGATTTGCATGGACTTTGATTAGGTGGCAGAAATGATGAGGCAGAGAAACAGAAGCCCTTAAGTGTGAGCAGCTCTACAGTACACACTCATCATACTCACTTTAGTGAGCTTCTTAATTAGATAAAACTCAGCTATTATTATATCAGAAATTTAATGAGAACCTTTATTTGAAGATGCCCACTTTGTTTTCACTTAAATACTAGTCACTGTTATTTCTCATTACATTTTTCTTATGAATTAATTCAATTAAATACTGGTTAAATGCCTACAACAAAGGAGAGTTTGTGTTAAACCTAGAGATCCAAATAGAATGTTATTCCATTCCCTGCACTTAAGTGTCTTACAGACTCATGAAGATGACTGACAAGTGAGCAGTATAAACACAAAGAAGCTGTATCTCACAGAAGCCAAAGAGTTCTCATTATCTTTATGAGATCAGTTTCTCTGTGAGCTGATGTCCACTTTATTTCATTAAAGAGAGGATTTTTAATCAGTTGATAATCTCTTATTTTTTCTCCTCTTCTGGATTTTCAGCTAATACTATGCTATTAATTCAATAAACTATAATATGCAAGATACACAAAGAAAAATTTGAGTATTGAAGGACGTTCATCCGCAGACTGGCCTCCTTTTAATAATCTCTTCATCTTCCAGTAGTGACACTCAAGAGACCTAGAAATCTCAACTCATCCAGTTCAAATATCTTTGATTAGGCAAGGCTACTAAATTATAATTACCCCATTGTTCAGTTGTTAAGTCGTTTCCAACTCTGGATCCCATGAACAGCAACACACCTTCACTAACTCCATGAGCTTGCTCAAACTCATGTCCACTGAGTCAGTGATACCGTCCAACCATCTCATCTTCTGTCGTTCCCTTCTCCACTTGCCCTCAATCTTCCCCAGCATCAAGGTTTTTTCCAGGGTGTCGACGTTTTCCATTAGGTGGCCAAAGTATTAAAGCTTCAGCCCGTCTTTCCAATGAATATTCAGGGTTGATTTCTTTTAGGATTGACTGGTTTGATATCTTTTCTGTCTAAGGAGCTCTCAAGAATCTTCGCCACCACCATTTGAAAGCATCAGTTCTTCAGTGCTCAGCCTTCTTAATGATCCAACTCTCACATCCATACATGACTACTGGAAAAACCATACCTTTGACTTTACAGACCTTTGTCGGCAAAGTGATGTCTCTGCTTTTTAATATGCTGTCTAGGTTGGCCTAGCTTTTCTTCCAAGGAGCAAGCATCTTAATTTCATGGCTGCAGTCACCTTCCACAGTGATTTTTATCTTAAGAGAGCCTAACTTTTCAAGAGCATTTTAAACTGCTCTTGAGCATTTTAAACATTTTTTCATGTTCTTAGCTTTTTAAAGTCTAAATAGCAATAAAATAGACTTAGAAGTCTGTTTCCTATGTTTCTTCTTTGATTAAATTTATTGTGAATTGGATATAATGAACACAACACTTCCGGACAACAGCCAGCCTTCGATTTAAGCTAAGCATTGTTAGTAACGAAGCTCTCACTCAGAACTTCTCTGCTCCTTTAGAGAGACAGATGTGAGGCATGGTCATGGACAACCTCCTTCCCCAGCCTCTGGAACAGAAGACACACTCTAAAACTGCTTTCAGTTACTGTCATTTATAGAGAAGTTCCTTCATCTAAAACTCTGCATACAGTTTCTCTTTAATTCCCAAATAACCCTTAAAGTAAGAATTATCCCTATTACACTGTAGAGGTCATGAAATAGAGGATTACAGAGGTTAATTAACTTGCCAAAACCTCAGACACTAGTAAAGGGCAGGGCTGTCAGGCTTCTATCCCAAGTCCTTCATTCTCCTACACCCTGAATAGTACTGCCTCTTGAACCTGTGAGGGTTTGGGAACTAGCTCAGTCCATTTTTAGAGGCTTTTCTGAATAAACAGGGAGGCATAATTCTTGATTTTTGCGTTCCTTTCCTAGACAAATTGAGCCTCATATACTTTGATGCAAGTAGCTACAAAGATCTTCTAGGTTTTCAGTTAGAAAATCAAGAAGGCTGGTTCAAATTCTATGCAGAAAGTGGTTTGCATGCGTTCTTTGCTTCTCAGAGTGTCAGTTCAGAAGGATGTTAAAAATATTCACCTCTCAGATTCTCTTGTGGTGTAAACAGGAATATATGGGTAGAGCTTGGGGGAAACCTGTTGCTTTCCTGATAAAAGAGGAGAGCATCAGCTCTACTCCTCGCTTCCTTTCGTTCTTCCCTCCTCTGTCTAGAATACAGAGGTGATACCTGAAACAACAGCAGCTGTCTTGGGACTGAGCACCAACCCCTCCCAGTAAAGATTACAGAGCCAGAAGTTGGAAGGAAGTTCGGTTCTTATTTAATTACTTGAGCCCATGTCTGGAATTGCCTATTTCCAAGAGTAGAAAAGTCAGTTCTTATTTGATTAAGAAGTCTTAGTAATGTTTATGTTGCCTTCATTTCCAAATCATATAGACTTTATTTTTACCTCAATATCTTTTATTGTTAGTCCTCAGACAGAGAAAAGTCAGTTAAAATAGGCTTTATCATAGTTATTCTTAGCTATAGCCTTTCCCTATGACCAAGCATACCTGTGGATGCTTTCTCTTCAATACTTCATAGGCAAGACTTTGAATAAATTAGTAGAATTCTTTTTTTATTCCAATTTTCCTCCCGTTTAGAATGGAATTAGTCAATCTTACATGTAGTCTACGTCAAGGTACCATGTGCAAATGAGTTAAAATATGTACAGTTATACAGAAGAAAGGAAACATTTGCATATAAAATATAATCATTAATAATGCATCAACAGTTTGATCTGACTATTGCCTGCTATTTAAAATTTGTCAAACATTGTTTAAATGTGCTATAAATAATTTTGATGAATTATGAATAAAACTTCAGAACACGGCACGCTTTATGAATGTAATCAGTGGATTTCTAAGATGCTAGAATTAAACAGAATTAAGGTCCGTCTAGCCAAGGCTATGGTTTTTCCAGTGGTCATGTGTGGATGTGAGAGTTGGACTGTGAAGAAGGCTGAGCACCAAAGAATTGATGCTTTTGAACTGTGGTGTTGGAAAAGACTCTTGAGAGTCCCTTGGACTGCAAGGAGATCCAACCAGCCCATCCTAAAGGAGATCAGTCCTGGGTGTTCTTTGGAAAGACTGATGCTAAAGCTGAAACCCCAGTACTTTGGCCACCTCATGAGAAGAGTTGACTCATTGGGAAAGACTTTGATGCTGGGAGGGATTGGGGGCAGGAGGAGAAGGGGACGACAGAGGATGAGATGGCTGGATGGCATCACCGACTCGATGGATGTGAGTCTGAGTGAACTCCGGGAGTTGGTGATGGACAGGGAGGTCTGCTGCTGCTGCTGCTGCTGCTGCTAAGTCGCTTCAGTTGTGTCTGACTCTGTGTGACCCCATAGATGACAACCCACCAGGCTCCCCCATCCCTGGGATTCTCCGGGCAAGAACACTGGAGTGGGTTGCCATTTCTTTCTCCAATGCATGAAAGTGAAAAGTGAAAGTGAAGTGGCTCAGTCGTGCCGGACTCTTAGTGACCCCTGACCCCATGGACTGCAGCCCACCAGGCTCCTCCATCCATGGGATTTTCCAGGCAAAAGAGTACTGGAATGGGGTGCCACTGTCTTCTCCGACAGGGAGGTCTGGGGTGCTGGCGTGCTGGCATGCTTCAATTCATGGGGTCACAAAAAGTCAGACACGACTGAGCGACTGAACTGAAGTGAAATGAACTGAAGTCTCCAGAATGAGCAATTCTAGAAATGAGATAAAACAGAAAGACAATAAAACTGAAAAAAGAGGGAAAACATAGGGTAGCATAGAAGTTTTAAAAAGAAAAATAGATTGCTCAAATGGGAGTCACTAAAATGATCTCTAAAAATAGATGCATTAAAGTGAGAAAAATCACCTTATGAATAATGTTATCATAAATATCATACCAACAATTGGCTAATTATTCTAATAAAATATTTTCAACTCATTAAATATCTTTTACAAAGAGAAATTTAAATAAGAGTATGAGTAGGAAAACAATAAGGTGTAGCTTTCAGTGAATTCAACTAGCAATTTCATCAAAGCCCAGCTCTCATTCATCTGAATTTAGGAATCGCATATTTTCACAGTTCAGTTCAGTTCAGTCACTCAGTTGTGTCTGACTCTGCGACCCTATGAATCGCAGCACGCCAGGCCTCCCTGACCATCACCATCTCCCAGAGTTCATTCAAACTCACGTCCATCGAATCCGTGATGCCATCCAGCCATGTCATCCTCTGGCGTCCCCTTTTCCTCCTGCCCCCAATCCTTCCAAGCATCAGAGTCTTTTCCAATGAGTCAACTCTTCACATGAGGTGGCCAAAGTACTGGAGTTTCAGCTTTAGCATCATTCCTTCCAAAGAACACTCAGGGCTGATCTCCTTCAGAATGGACTGGTTGGATCTCCTTGCAGTCCAAGGGACTCTCAAGAGTCTTCTCCAACACCACAGTTCAAACGCATCAATTCTTCAGCGCTCAGCTTTCTTCACAGTCCAACTCTCACATCCATACATGACCACTGGAAAAACCATAGCCTTGACTAGACGGACCTTAGTCAGCAAAGTAATGTCTCTGCTTTTGAATATGCTATCTAGGTTGGTCATAACTTTTCTTCCAAGGAGTAAGGGTCTTTTAATTTCATGGCTGCAGTCACCATCTGCAGTGATTTTGGAGCCCCCCAAAATAAAGTCTGACACTGTTTCCACTGTTTCCCCATCTATTTCCCATGAAATGATGGGACCAGATGCCATGATCTTTGTTTTCTGAATGTTGAGCTTTAAGCGCTCAGTAAAAATTAATTTTCTTTCCCCAAACAAACAAACAAAAAAAGATTCACTTGATCCAAATCAGTGGATACTTATAAAATGACTTTCACTGGTAATTAGAAAGTTAGGAATAAGAAAATGCTACATAAATATTCAGCATGGATTTTTTGAAGAATTTCACAGCTATAGCATTTTAATTATAATTTCTACACAAAAGGTTAGTGTGTGACATTCTTGTCCTTAAAATAAGAGCTACAACTTTGAAATTTTGTTTTTAGTGACCATTAGCCTTCGAGGAATGTGATCACATTAACATCAATTTGGCAGAATAGTTATAAATAAAAGGTGTGACAAATGCAACCTTCAGAGCAGAGAGCTGTCTCTTGTGAGGGCCACAGGGGTCGGCATGAAGCTCCTGTCTTCTCTAACATCTGGATTATTGATGGTTAGCATTAATGATGTGAAAGCAGAACACACAGCATGTTAATAAAATTTGCAGATGTTACAAATTTGGAAGCTGTTGTACACACCAGGAGACTAAGAATTAATACAAATGGATCTAATGAGATTACAGATATGAGAAGAAAAGAGGAAAATTAGATTCCATTTAGAAACATGCAGCTAATCAGTCTTGGGGGAGGCAGTCTGAAACATGTTCACTCAGCAGGTCTGAAGACAAACCTGGGAAGTAATCAATTTAAACAAAAATGCAAAGTGCAATAATAAGACTGCTGGGATGAGAGAAGGACTACAGTTCCAAGATCACTCAGCTGTGCCAGACTTGAGCCTTTCTTATCTGGAACTGCTCTGAGTAGGTCTGAAGGAAGAGACCTGAAAAGCAGGGAGCTATTAATTTGGAAGTTAAGAAGTAAAAGCAGTTCCCTGGTACAATGGTAGCATCAATAGTCACTTCCAAATTCTGGGTTGAGCACAGTCATGTGTACTTGAATTGCCTCAGTGTTTAAAAAAAAAAAAAAAAGAATGCTAAAAATGTTATCAACATAACTATTGTGGCCTATTCAGGTTCATGGGCCAGGCAACTACTCTTCTAATTCAAAAAGAACTGAAGACTTCAGAAAGTGGGATAGGGCTGCAAAATAAAGCTGATCATACTCAAGGGTATAAATGTAGCCTATGGGGAAGTAGACGTGTATAAAGGTAACATATTTATGACAGCTTTGGTGTCAGTACTATCAGCTTTGAGCTTTGTAACTTTGGGAAGATAACTTAACTTGCTCTACACTATTTAGTTGTTATATATTACAAAATATATTTAACTTTTATGAGTCTCTGTTTTCCCATTTATAAAACAGATATAATAATGCCAGTTTTCTTGATGAAAATTTCTTCTTTCTCTTCAGTGAGACCTATATAGGAAGATTTGATTGTGAGTTGCCTTGTCCTGCAGCAGCTTGAAGCCACGAATAAAAAAGTAACAAGTTTTCTTTTATCTCTCCTGAAAGTACATAGACATATGGTAATTTATACTGTATTACAAAGGCAATTATTTTCAGCAACACGGCCATCTCAGCCAAATGCTCTGTCTTGTCTTCGCATTGGCTAATTCTAAAAGTGAAGCAAGCTCTTGGTAGACACCCAGAAATTGCTCCTCTTGGGTCCTTCCTCTGGGCCACTTTCCTTGGCTGCAGTTGATCTTTCCTTGGGTGCAGCAGCTGTCTATGACGCTCACTGTTAGAGGACCATCTCTGCTCTATCTCCTAAAACCTAACGTTTCCAGAGTCAGTCTTCTGGTCTTGGCAGTTCCCAATTAGTGGCTCTTTTAGGAGCCTCATCCCCGCAATGTTCATGAACATTCCACAGGAACAAAACAGATGAAGACGACTTCCTCCAGGGAGACTGCTCACACTGGGAGACGTGTGGTGTCTATGACCCACTGAGTTCATTTTGTGTTTAAGTTTTTATTATCTGAGAGGAGCAAGACTGTAAAGCACAACACAGAAATTCCATGTATCAGTCTTTCCTGCCTTTGCTTCATCCTGTTTTTCTGAGGTGAAGAAGGGAGTGCTACCCTCTGCTGGCTTAAGGTTAGCAGTCTAACGTCTGTAGAAAACTTCTAAGAGACCCGTGGGAAGACGTGAAAACTTGGGTACCTAAAACTCATGGCTTCACTCCAAATTCTTCTAAACATGTCTATTCAAAAACTACTGGAACCACAAATGCAAACATAGCCCTAGAGTATCTGGAGTAGCGCATAGTTCCATGAAGTAGATGTGCGTGCGTGCGTGTGCTCAGCCACCCAGTCATATCTTACTCTCTGCGACCCCATGGACTGTAGCCTGCCAGGCTCCTCTGTCTGCAGGGTTTCCCAGCAAAAATAATAGAGTTGGGTTGCCATTCCCTTCTCCAGGAGATCCCATACCACTCAACTGACACACTGTGAGAGACTTTCCAACTCAGGCGCAAAGTCAACTACTAGTAGCTAAAAGATCAAAATATTGTGAAAGAGTACAGTAGGAAGCGCCCAGACGACTGATCACGTGCCGGTGAAGATCGGGCATGTCTGCCTTCAAACACTAGTTCTGTCCCTTAGCGGTTTTGTAACTTTGGAAAGCTCCTTAGACTCTCAGAGCCTCAGTTTCCTGGTCTGTCAAACAGAAATGAGAATATCTCTTCCATGGAAGAGATTAGAAGAATTAAATAAAATAATAGATGTAATATTTACTATCTCTAGCAAGTCTTCAGCATTCAAAAAATAAGTTCTTGATTCTCCTAAAATAGAGAAGCTTCGTTGGTGATTTCTTCCTAAACTATAAAACTATTCACGAAAAAAATTCTTACTAATACGGATTATTTGTCATATGTGGCATTATGGTGGATTGGCTTTGTCATTCGGGTCCCTAAATTTGTCCTGTTTTCATATAACCTTTGCAGTCCCCTGTCTGCTTCTTTTTCTTCCATTCTTAGCCAGATACATCTAGGGAGCACCAAGTCCCCTTGAACCAACCCATGACCCCTCCTAAGGCTTTGTCTGGACTCCCTTCCTGTGTTCAATTCCTCTGGTGATGATGTTGATATGATTACACCTGTCTGATGAGATAGACTTGGTGAAGTACTTAGGATATAAACCACTTTTCTCATCCAATATGACCACACAGAAACACACACATATTTAAGAACTCAAGGTTACTCAAGAAACTGTAAAGTTTAATATAATGCTTCCAACAATGTATGTACTAGAAATAGTGTATTTGCTTAAGGCTTACGTATAATTTGATTCAATCTACTTAGTCAAATAATAGTTAAAGCTAGCATTTACTGAGTATTTTCCATGTGGCAGGCACTGTAATATGTGTCATCTTATCTAATCCTCACCACAATCTTTTGAGTTAAAGATTTTCATTATCTCTATTTTGCAGATGAGGCAGTTGAGGCAGAGAATATTTAAACAGTTTGGCTGAGCCAATGACTTAAACAAACAACAACAACAATGAAAAATACTTGATTACTGTTTATCCACACTTTCCAATTTTCAAATGATTCACAGATTTCTTTAGTTTATAATGTTCCTCATGCAAGTGACTTAACTGTTATTTCTTCTAATGACACCTTAAAACAAAATTTCATTTTGATCATTTAATTCAAATTTTGGGTAGTTAAAAATAAAACTATAACAAACTGATGATTGCAACAGCTATTATCGTAGTGGTAATACTTTAAGTGTTTTACATTCCGTATTATTTCTCACTTTTAACTGCTATATTTACTTTTTATTTGAATATCGAAATGTGTCAATATAAATCCTTATTACATGTAATAAACTGAAAGGAGTAATTTAACTTTAAAATATTATAAAATAAATAAATAAAATAAAATATTATAAAATCATAAGAAAAATAGCTATTTTTACATTTTTAGAAACTCTGATGGACTATTTCACCAAGTGACAGTCAATGGGAGCAGCCAACCAATGCAACATAATTAGACATCTACCAACATACAGAGCTGTTGGATTTCTCAACCCCATGGGCAACAGAAATGGCAGAGCAGATTTTTTGGAAATTTTACACATTAGTACATAAACAATCTGTCAAGAAATCACACTTTTCAGATGCCTACCTCCTACAGTTTTCAAGACATTACCAACTATCACAAATGTGATTTGCAGGGGAGAAGTTTCCTAGTCTCCTAGCTTCAATAGAAAGTGATTGTCATCACTGACAGAGTCCAGGAATATCAAGAGAAAAATAAAAAATTGATCTGCCAGCGCTTTGTGCACCATGAGAAAAGAAAAAAAAAAAAACTCAATAAAGTTTTTTTTTTTCCCAGAGATTTAATATCTTGCCAGCAAGAGCAGATTCAAGTTATACTGAGTAGGAGACTAGATTGAAAAAAGACATGCTAAAGAAAAAAGTACACTGTAAAGCGTCCCTAAAAGTATATAGAAGCAAAAAAAAAAAAAAAAAAAGCACTTGGCAACAGTTTGTAAAATAGGATGAATCAAAAGCCAATTAAGAGATCAAAATATATGCAGCCAATATCCAAAGAGTAGGGACGACATATAGGCAGCTTGGAAGCTAATTAGAATGGAGAGGTGATAATTGTATGCACTGGGAGAAGGCAAACTGTAGAGAGTTGAATGGAAATGAGGCAAAGATTGAGAAGGAAAAGATCTCAACACTTCTGCAGTGTGGTAGTAAATAGTATAAAACAAAAATGTGAGAAATGAGCCCCTGGATGAGGTGCTGGGTGAGGATCATGGTTTAATATATTTTAAATTGTGGATTTCCACCTCACTGGAAAGAGCATACCCTCCAGTCATCTATGTTCACCCTCTATTTCTTTTTGAATCGTCTTGAGGAACTCTGAAGACTGGGAGTCAAGATCAAGTTCCACTTCAGTTTTTAAACTGTTTCCCTGGGCTGGGCTGCACGCCAATTTAGAGATTTGTTTGTTTGTTTTGGCTCTTCCGGTCTCTGTGACTATAGGTTGTTTTTTATTTTTTCCAGTACAGTTCGTCCTGGCCTACCTGGTCTTACCACTCTTCATATCTTTTGTATGTTACCAGCTTTTCCCTGAATGTCTACAAAATCTTGTTCCATCTCCCTCCTTGTCAGGAGGACTGTAGAGCTTTACTGTAGAGCAAAATCAAAATTTTCTTTTAACAAAGTTGCTGAAGTGATAACTTTATTAAATGAAGTATCTTGGAGTTTGGTGAGACCCCCAAATTCCTATGTTGTCTTATTCTCAATACTCTGAGTGTTTCTAAACACAGAGGTTCTGGGCAGTCAGCTTCCCATGGCCTTTGTCAAAATGACAATATGCTTACATAAACACACTTGTAGATCAATCTCTTCCAAACTGCTTCCACAAATTCTTTCTATCTCTTGATAAATTGATCAGAAGGATAGCTGCTTCAAGGCAAAGATAAGATTGCTTTTCTTTGGTTGCTTGTTTGATTCTTGCCCAGTAAAATAGTGTTATTCAAGGACACCTTTAAGTATTATTGAAAGAAAAAATACTAAAGCAATAGTATATAAAGTTTTAAATTAATCAATTGTCAAAATCTACAAAAAAAAAGTACACAAAGAAAAGAACACACACACACAAACACACACAGAGAACTCAATGAAATGCTTAGTTTTCTCCAAATAACTCCTTTGGAGAATAGACAACTCTCAGCCACTCTAGAAAACGTTAGAACTCTCTTCTTTTTAAACATAAGCATTCTTCTCCTCTAGAAAATATTTATTATAATTACTGCCTTAGTATAATGTTTTTAAAACATGAAAACAGATGCAAAATAAAAAAAAATAAAGTAAAAAACACACTGCCAATTTCCACTTCCAATCAAGATAAAATAATGGGGAAGTGATTCACCGTGCCATCTGAAACAACAAGAGAAAAGAGATAAAAACTGAAATAATCATTTTCAACCTATTGAACATCAGGTAACAAAGGAGAATAATCCAGGAAAGAAAGGAAATAAGAGTTGAATCCTATCACTAGCCAAGCACACTCTGCTCTGAGAGAAATTCCAGCACGTGGCGCAGAGAATGAGGACATATATGGAGCCAGACACACATCTTCAGTTGCAGAGACAAAAGTTGAGAATTCAGAAAAACCAAAAAGAAGCTGCGTCCTGGAAAGCAGAGGTCTGCACACCGAAAGAATGATGGAGATCTGTAAAGCCCCCTTGGATATTCAGCAGAATATCGATCAGCACATGTATACTGGGGAAATATCTGAGGCAAGGGACAGAGCTGCCTGAAAGAATTAGAAGAAATAGCACCTAGAGCTCACACAGAGCTGGGGAAATAAATGCTTTTCACTTTGTTGTAGGATGTAGTTAAGTTACTTGGAATCAGATTGATCTTTTCAGGTTTTTTTCTTCAAGATTTATTAGGTGGGACCAGAATCATGTTTTACTTAGGGCTAATTGCTCCCCCACCACTTAAAGTCAGATCTTTCTCAGCATTCTGTTCAATATACCATGGATTTTACCTACTCGTTGCACATAAGAAAGATTTATATTGACACATCTCAATGTTTAAATTAAAAGTAGACATAGTAGATAGAAATGAGAGGAATAAATATAAAAAACATAAAACACTTAAAGCTTTACCTTGGAGTTTCCAGAGCAAGAAGAGTGTCTCTATTATTCACGATGGAACCCTGGTTTGTGCTAAGGAGATGAATGAAGATAGGGGCTGGACATGCCAGAAAACTAAACATGTGATTGGTTGGATCTTTGAGCCATGCGATATTGGTCTAAACTCCCAGGAGGAAAGAGAATTTGGAGGTTGAGTAACATGGCTAATGGTTCAACCAATCATGCCTACATAATGTTTCCCTGCTTAAAACTATAGACTTCAAAGATTGGAGTGCGGAGCACCCCTGCCTGGCAATGCTCTGTGTATTATCACTCATCATCGCTCTCAGTTCAGTTCAGTTCAATCGCTCAATCGTGTCTGACTCTTTGCGACCCGGTGAATCACAGCACGCCAGACCTCCCTGTCCATCACCATTCCCGGAGTTCACTCAACTCACGTCCATCGAGTCATCGATACCATCCAACCATCTCATCCTCTGTCGTCCCCTTCTTCTCCTGCCCCAATCCCTCACAGTCTTTTCCAATGAGTCAACTTTTCGCATGAAGTGGCCAAAGTACTGGTGTTTCAGCTTTAGCATCATTCCTTCCAAAGAAATCCCAGGGCTGATATCCTTCAGAATGGACTGGTTGGATCTCCTTGCAGTCCAAGGGACTCTCAAGAGTCTTCTCCAACACCACAGTTCAAAAGCATCAATTCTTCAGTGCTCAGCTTTCTTCACAGTCCTACTCTTACATCCATACATGACCACAGAAAAAACCATAGCCTTGACTAGACGAAACTTTGTTGGCAAAGTAATGTCTCTGCTTTTGAATATGCTATCTAGGTTGGTCATAACTTTCCTTCCAAGGAGTACGCGTCTTTTAATTTCATGGCTGCAGTCACCATCTTCAGTGATTTTGGAGCCCCCCAAAATAAAGTCTGACACTGTTTCCACTGTTTCCCCATCTATTTACCATGAAATGATGGGACCAGGTGCCATGATCTTTGTTTTCTGAATGTTGAGCTTTGAGCCAACTTTTTCACTCTCTTCTTTCACTGTCATCAAGAGGCTTTTTAGTTCCTCTTCACTTTCTGCCATAAGGGTGGTGTCATCTGCGTATCTGAGGTTATTGATATTTCTCCCAGCAATCTTGATTCCAGCTTGTGCTTCTTCCAGCCCAGCGTTTCTCATGATGTACTCTAAATAGAAGTTAAATAAGCTGGGTGACAGTATACAGCCTTGATGTACTCCTTTTCCTATTTAGAACCAGTCTGTTGTTCATTGCTCTAGGATCCTCCAAAACCTCACCATATACCGCTCTCTCTTTAGCTGGCTTAAACTTGTATCCTTTTGGATTAAAACTGAACTTGTAAGTATAACACTTTCCTGTGCACTTTGAGTTGTTCCAGGGAACCTGACAGGGATAGTGGGAACCCCTTAATTTGTAGCCAGTTGGTCAGAAGTGTGGCCTGAGGACCCTCGAACTGGCAGCTGGCACCTAAAGTGAAAGCTGTCACTTGGAAGACTGTGCCCATAACTTGTGAGATTTTACCTGACTCTAGGAAATCTATGTCCTAGAGTCTCTGCTTGTGAGCCTCCCTGCACTGAACTATTATGTGAATGAGAGATGCACATTTAAAAAAAATTAAGTCCATAAGTTTGGGGGACTTCTATGGTATAGCAGCTATAATTATCCTAACTACATTACAGTTATCTCCTTCTTTCCTTCAGTTTTTCCTCAAAAATTCATCTCCTGATGATACTTTCTCCATTCCTCCTACCTAGAATTTTATCTACCTCTAATAGCTCATGTCCCTCTTACTGTTTTATTGTTTCCCTTAACACTTATTTTTAATACCATAGCAATCCATATATTTTTGTATTTATCTTATTTTCTGTCTCCTCTAGTAAGATGTGAACTCTAAGAAGGCAGAGGTTTATGTTTTAGTTGCTCACAGCTTTATCTGCTTTGTTGAGAACAATCCAGCATGTAGCAGATGTTTACTAAATAAATGTATGAATCTATAAATAAATATATTCGATGGAAAAACAGAAAACAACTCATAGAATGTATTAAACTACAATTACCTAAAAGAGATAAAAACTTTAAGTAGACTAGCAACAACAGAAATTGAAGGAAAAAGGTAAATGTTCAAATCCTTTAGTGATGGAAATCACAGGTCTTGGAACCTGTTGGAGAACAAAGTGATGAGAAAGAGTTTAATGAAATCCTCACATTCAACAGCCAGGGGGACTGAGGAAATTATGAAGCAGTTAGCAGAGTTATGGACATCATGAAATAAATCCAGTTTAGATGAGACAATAAGCTCTTAGGACGAGGCATTTAAATGACTTCCAAAATCTCATGGCCAGATCATACAGTCAAGAATGTCTGAAAAAAAAAAAAAAAGAATGTCTGAAGGTTGAAACACCAGAGTTAGAAGTGGAAGATTGTTGTGGAGGAAATTTCCATATTAAATATGAATATTACAGGTTTATGCCAAAGAGATATATTGTCTCTTTGTGGAATAAAAGCAATTGTTAATAAAAAGGTTTTAATTCAGGTTTAATTTATTTCTCTAGTTTATATCTTTTAGAGACCCACAAGTGAACACTTAAAGAGTATAAGAATGTTACTGAACCTATTATATTGAAAAATCTCAGGCATAGACATTCATTTATTATAGACCAGGAGAGATATTTACTACCTTCAGCATCCTCAAAACTCTTGAGAATTGAATGGACTGTATCTTTATGGCTGAAAATAAACCTATAAACTTAAGAGTACTTCATTATTGCTTCTTAATAACAAAGCCCTTTTGCAAACAAGCAGGTCATGAGCAGAACTTAAGATGAGTAATCACATCCAGACAATTTAGATGATCAATCATCTTATACATGCATAAAATATTAAACATAATGAACATGTTAGAGAGCTATTGATCTATTCCAGTCCAAGTCACAACAAGCCATGAATGGTTTTTTTAGTGATTGAGAGCATTTACTAGATCCTGAGGTTTATATACTTGAATAAGTAGAGGCCTTCAATACACAGCTTCCAGTAGAGACCAAGTAGCTGAACTTTTATTTCTCCCAAGATTATGGCAAGATCTTTTTGTTTAATTAATATGTAAAGGTTATTCTATAATGGGCCATGTATTTACAACTGTCCCTATTTACAGTCTCAATTTTGCAGCTTCAAGTTTTATCCCATCCATATGTCTCCATAATTGTGGAATTCCATAATCATAAATCCCAGAAGTTAGAAAAAAAAGTATGTTTTTACCTAAGACTTTTTATTTTTAGCAAACCTCTATACAAGACATTTTCTGTACATGTCATGATTGCTTCCACTCTGGCACTGTGCTGCAGCAGATAAGCAATTTCTTATGCCTCTGATCCCGCCCCAGATACATGTCTGCACTTTGACCACACACATGGGATGCCTAGTAGTTGCTACATGTAGGTTGTTAGGTCTGACAATGACAAATTTTTGCATCTTTATGTTAATTACCTCAGAATGTGTGTGTGATGGGGGAGGGTGTACCAAATGCCTCGAAATTGTTTGGATCTCCTTGACCTGGTGCTCCTTGAGGCACACCAACAGCTAACTATTGCCACGACCTCCATGTGCCTGTATAAGCAGGTAAAGGAAGCATGGGGGAGCTGCCCTCCTGAATAGGGTTCTTAATTCAGAGTTGATCTTTGCATTCTTCAATGCTGAACTTAAACATAATGAAAATAACATCATTCAAGATCTAATTATTTTTGCTAATACGTGAATAAGATCAGTCTGGCACATCAACACCTCTAATGATTTTTATGTCCACGAAAGTGCAAAAACCTTTCTTTTTTGAGGTTTTGATACATTGTTACAGTAATTAGCCCCAGTGTATTCAGAACTCCTTGTAAGTATCTCCCTCTGCCACCTGACTTTGCCGTTTTTTTCCCTCAAGAGAGGATTCTATTTCCCTTCTTCAGTCTGGTCTTGGTTATGTGACTTGCCTTGACCAATGAATCAATAACAAATGTGATACAGAGGGCTTGTGCAGTAGAACTTGTCCTCTCTGGCTTCTAGAAACCCTGTTCCCCACGCGAATGATTCCAGGCTAGCCTGCTGGATGCAGAGCGGTCACCTTAGAGAAGTTCCAGCTATTCCAGTTGCCCCAGGCCCCCTAGACATCTCAAGTAAGGTCCCAGACATAAAGTGAGGAAATTCTATGCCGTTCATGCCCAGTCAAGTCAGCCCAGACCAGAAGAACCACACAGCTAAATGACAGATTTTTTTTCACAGATTTTTAAGAAACAATAAATGTCCATTATTTTAAGCCACTATGTTTTGAGGTGGTGTGTTTCAGAGTAAAAACAAGCTAATTCAAAGGCTTAGGCAAAAATTATTTCATTTTTCTCCTCCCTCCACTGCAGAGTATAGCCACTCTCTCTTCTCTGTTCTTCCAGAGAAATCATTATTTTGGCTGCATATTAAGATCTAGAAATGTACTAATATCCAAAATATCTATAGGAAAGATAATAGTATCTCCATTTAGACATGAAAAATAAGGCTTAAAGAATCTATATAAATTGTTGAAGGTCATACATGTAGTACTAATGGTATATGAAATACTTAAATCCATTGTAGATTCTTGGTACCTTGAGCGTCAAGACAATTTTTAGTCTTTTAAATCACACACTTGGCATAATGCTGGGAATGACACAAGTGCATTATAAATACTTATTGAATTGAATTGACCTTTAATGTTGTACTTTATCTAAGCCTTGTTTCTGGTTTGTCTTTGCTTAAATTTTACTTATTTCTTCACCCAAAACAAACAAAACACAAATTAGAAAATGACATTTTTATGGTCCCAAGTACTCTGAACTATAGCTTCTTTTAAAATGTTTTTCTTAAATCTATGTCACTTTTAGGTTTATGACTTTAGTTTTATGCCCTTCCCACAACAGCCATATTGTAATGTATTTTGAATGACTTGGTATTTCTGTGGCTTACATAGACACCAAGTCCATGATATGTATTGAAAAGGAACATTTCAGGAACAAGATACAGGTAGAAACTGTAAGGGTAGTTTGTAGCTACCCCTGGTAGCTCAGCTGGTAAAGTATCCACCTGCAATGCAGAAGACCCTGGTTTGATTCCTGGGTTGGGAACATCCTCTGGAGAAGGGATAAGCTGCCCACGCCAGTATTCTTGGGCTTCCCAGGTGTCTCAGATGGTAAAGAATCTGCCTAAATGCAGGAGAACTGGATTTGATCCCTGGGTTGGGGAAGGTCTCCTGGAGGAGGGCACAGCAACCCACCCCAGTATTCTTGCCCAGATTTCTTGCCGAGAGAATTCCATGGACAGAGGAGCCTGGCGGGCTATAGTCCACTGGGTCGCCAAGAGTCAGCCAAGGCTGAGCAACTAAGCACAGCACAGAAACTATAAATGTGAGTCTTTGTCTTATGCAAGAACAGGGCACATTAAGCATTTTTCTGGGCCAGTTTTTCTAGGTTCACATCAACCAAGTCAATCATTTTGAAACCATTCATGTTTTATTGTCGTTCCATTTAAATGAATACTGCAGCATTATGCCTGATTTAATGAAGACATTACGACTGACTTTTTTTTCTCTACATTCTTATTTCTGGCAAGCATTATCCAGTCAGTTCTCAGTGTCTTGTGTGTGTTTGTGTGTGTGTGTGTGTGTTTGTGTGTGTGTGTATTTGGAGGAGAAAGAATACGTGACGTCACCAACATGAGAGATGAAGAAACAATGGCCTGGAAGGTTTTCAGCTTCTCCTGATGGAACATAAGCCGCGATCAAGACAAAAGTTATAACTCCCTTGAATAAAGCCTCATTTTTCCTCCAGGCAGTTCTGGTCTTGATTTAAGATTTTCCAGATCTTCAAACTTTTTTCCCAGGCATTTGGAGTTTTCAAAATATGGATATTGCTCCCAGGCAGTTTTCTTTTTTCTTTTTTTTAGGAGAATTTTTTAATGCCGCATTTCCTATTCAAGTAAACTTTAAGTCACAAATAAATAAAGCATACTCAAGGCCCAAAGATGTTTAAGAATTTTAACCTATCTTTTATCCCATTCCTTAGAATTACTTTTCAAATGGTTTGGATTTAGCCAAACCTAAAATAGTTTTTTTGTCAAGAGTCTTTTCCCCGCCCTTAATTTTTAAACCCATGTGTATTTTGAGGGAAATTTAATACATATGCTTCTAATTCATGTGCACTTAACTCATCAGAATGTTGTTTTGTAAGACCTGTTTGAAGTTTAAGAAGTCTTTTTGGAGACTCCCTTTAATAAGTCTTTTCAAGCTTTTATTCTTAGAAGCAGGAAGTCACATTTTGCCAGAAGTAAATGAATTTCAACCACCAAAAGTTCACATTTAGTCTCAAACTGGCAGCCAAGACATTTTGTAACTTGCACAAATGAGTTCTTTTACTTGCAGGATAAAGTTGTTCAATTTTTAAAGCAGCAAACTCAGAAAACATAGATGCACTTTCATTCATCTTATTTGAACATATGAAAATTGTCTGTTATGTGTTTAAAGAACATAACTTTAATTTTTCTAAATGCATCTTAAAATTCCTAAATATTTGCATAGATTTTGTTTAAAAATCTAATACAATTGTCTTCTCAAAATAAAAACACAGAGAGTAGTAAATATTGAGCCAGAAGTAAAAGATAATTGAGGGCTGTTTTAAAGTGAGATATGGAGAGATATCACTTACAGAGTAATAGATGACAACAGTTCAGTGCATATAAATACAGCGTTACAAGCACTTTGATGCATTTTTATCACAGGTCTGTGTGGCAGAGTATCTGACATATATAAAATATGAGGATTATAAAAGAACAAAGGGGCTCAAGACAAAATGCTGAACAAAACACCATTAATGAATTATGAAGACAAGAAAGACATCAGAGAAATCTCAGTGTTTTAAAAAAAATTACTGCTTGGGCTAAGATAATATCCCATCCGATTTATTTTTTATTTCCTGCTGATGGCTGCAGCTGTTCTTCCTGATTCTCCGTCCTAGTGCAGTCTACTGTCTGAAGCCGATACCCACGGAAAAGGGCCTCTCCTACATCTGGGTGGCCGCAAAAAGGGCGAATGCGAATTCCAAAGAATAGAGAATCATAGTTATCTTAGTTTGTCTATAATCGATAAACTAAAAGAAATGAAAGAAAGAATGCTCATGATTATAAGCAGAATCATAAACATTTCATTTTCATTTTGCTTTCTGTTGAATAGAACATGTGTGCAACCCAGTGATTAATGAGGAAGCTGAAAGGCTACTTGGCCTGGAAGAATAACCAGAGGTTAAGAAATATTTACTCATCAAAAATCATTCTTGTATTAAGAAGATTTTTGTTTGACTTGAAGAAAGTTCTCGGTCCTTCTCACTGAGAAAGCAGAGGGACCTGGTTCTACTCGGAACTGGGGCAGCTTGCTGGGGGCCAAGCCTATCTGGAATAACCTGTACTGTGACATTTTGGAGGGGCACCCCAATAACCAAATGTGGCTTAATAAATTGTGTTTGTTCTTCCCTTGCTTTCCATTTCCTCTTTGTGTTTTCCATTAGCTTCCTCTGATTTTATCTCATTCTTTTCTTAGGCCCATATCTTCTCGTCCTTCTCTTCCATTACAGTCTCATTCTTCCCACTTTGCATTTTCTTCACTGCATTTGTGCCCTCATCACATTCCATTTGCTCTTTGTCCCCAAGTTCACCTTCCCTCTGCCTTTGACTGGTCTGGATCACTTTTTTCTGTACCTAGAAACACAAAGGAAGCTATTCCACCCACCCCTGCTTTTTTTTGCTTGTTTGTTTTCCTAACATCATTTCCATCCCAAGCCTCAGCTTTGTCCAGTAAATTGGTAATGGCAGTAGGAAAAATCTACATTCATGACTGCTTGAAAATAGAGAAGAAAGGAGAAATGCATTCATCACTAAGAACTGACTCCATGTAGAGGCACAGATGTACTTGATAATCTAGTGGGTCAGTTGTGACATTAACCATTACATTCTCCACTGTTAATTGTGCTACAACCCCACTGAGGCACCAAATCACCACATCAAGAAATAAGCTTGATATAGTAGGTCACCTAACCCAGCTTCCCATCCAGTGTATAAATCAGGCCAGTTGCATGCCAACAGTGGTCATGCCACCTCTGATCAATACTTCCAACAATGACCTTACTATTTCAGGAAATCCCCTATTGTATGATTAGAAAGCACTTGTTTTTAGAGCTTCTTCTAACTGAGCTCATAACTGCCTTACTGTGACTCCACTTACTTGCTAACACCACTTGAGTGGTAAAGTACCAATCTCATTACCAAAAGAATAGCTCTTTACCATAGATGTTTCTGAGTTTTCCTCAGCAAAACAGGTATCACTGCCTTTCCCAAAGAAAAAGAAATGCAAGACGATAAAGTGGTTCTCTGAAGAGGCCTTACAAATGACTAAGAAAAGAAGAAAAGCAAAAAGCAAAGGGAAAAGGAAGAGATATATCCGACTAAATGCATAGCTCCAAAGAATAGAAAGGAAAGATAAGAAAGCCTTCTTAAGTGAACAATGCAAACAATAGAATGGGAAAGACTTGCTTTTCAAGAAAACTGCAGATACCAAGGAAATATTTCGTGTAAGAATGGGCATGATAAAAGATAGACACAGCAAAGACCTAGCAGAAAAGCAGAAGAGATTAAGAAGAGGAGACAAGAATACACAGAAGAATTATACAAAAGCTTTTAGTAACCCAGATAACCGCGATGATGTGGTCACTCACCTAGAGCCAGACATCCTGGACTGTGAAGTCAAGTGGGCCTTAGGAAGCATTACTAGGAACAAAGCTAGTGGGGGTCATAGAATTCCAGCTGCTTTATTTAATATCCTAAAAGATGATGTCATGGTGAGGCAGTTTTAACAAAAGTGTTGCATTCAATATATCAGCAAATTTGGAAAACTCAGCAGTGGCCACAGGACTGGAAAAGGTCAGTTTTCATTCCAATCGCAAAGAAAGGCAGCGCTGAAGAATGTTCAAACTCTCCTACAGTTGCTCTCATTTCACATGCTAGCAAAGCAATGCTCAAAATCCTTCAAGCTGGGCTCCAGCAATACATGAACCAAGAACTTCCCGATGTACAAGCTGTTTTTAGAAAAGGCGGAGAAACTGGAGATCAAATTGCCAACATCCATTGGATCATAGAGAAAGCAAGGGAATTCCAGAAAAACACTACTTTGGCTTCTTTGCTACATTAAAGACTTTGACTGCATGGATCACAACAAACTGCGGAAAATTCTTAAAGAGATGAGAAAACCAGACCACCTTACCTGTTTCCTGAGAAACCTCCATGCAGGACAAGAAGCAGCAATTAGAAATGGATATGGAACCATGGACTGGTTCAAAATTGGGAAGGGAGTACGTCAAGGCTGTATATTGTCACTACACTTATTTAACTTATATGCAGAGTACATCATAAGAAATGCTGGGCTGAATGAATCAAGGCTGGAAGATTGCCAGGAGAAATATCAACAACTACAGATATACAGATGATACCACTCTAATGGCAGAAAGCGAAGAGGAATTAAAGAGCCTCTTAATGAGGGTGAAAAAGGAGAGTAAAAAAGCCGACGTGAAACTCAATATTCAAAAATCGAAGATCATGGCATCCAATTCCATCACATCAGGGCAAATAAATGGGGAAAAATGAAAGCAGTGACAAATGTTATTTTCTTGGGCTCCAAAATCACTGCAGTGACTGCAGCTTGCTCCTTGGAAGAAAAGCTATGACAAACCTAGGGAGCATATTAAAAAGCAGAGACATCATTCTGCATATAGTTAAAGGGATGTTTTTTCCAGTTGTCATGTATGGATGTGAGAGGTGGACCATAAAGAAG
The DNA here is from genome assembly GCF_042477335.2 of Ovis canadensis. Classification (NCBI taxonomy): domain Eukaryota; kingdom Metazoa; phylum Chordata; class Mammalia; order Artiodactyla; family Bovidae; genus Ovis; species Ovis canadensis. The sequence goes on along the minus strand of NC_091253.1, from coordinate 95,560,978 downwards.
GCTGAGTGCCAAAGAATTGATGCTTTCAAATTGTGGTGCTCAAGAAAACTCTTGAGAATCCCTTGAACTGCAAGGAGATCAAACCAGTCAATCCTAAATGATATTAACCCTGAATATTCATTGCATGGACTGATGTTGAACCTGAAGTTCCAATACTTTGACGACCCGATGTGAAGAGCTGACTCACTGGAATAGACCCTCATGGTGGAAAAAGACTGAAGGCAAAAGGAGAAGGGGGAAACAGGATAAGGTGGTTGGATGGCATCATCAGCTCAATGGACATGAGCTTGAATAAATTCTGGGAGATAGTGAAGGATGGGGAAGCCTGGCATGTTGTAGTCCATAGGGTTGCGAAGTCTTGGATAAAATTTAGTGACTGAACAACTACATATCTCTGTGTATACAACAATTTTTTCAATTCCTTGTCAAATATACATTTTTATTGCAGTGAAGGAGTCATTTATAGTATATAGTATACATTTCTGTATTATAAAATATAGAAATCTTTCAGTTGATTGCTTGATCTTTTTTCCGTGAAAAATTTCCTCTTATTAGTCTTTTTTTTCTCTCATTAGTCTTATGCACTATGTAATATTAACATCTAAATGTTCATCACCTGCTGCTGCTGCTGCTGCTGCTGCTAAGTTGCTTCAGTTGTATCCGACTCTGTGCGACCCCGTAGACAGCAGCCCATGAGGCTCCCCCGTCCCTGGGATTCTCCAGGCAAGAACACTGGAGTGGGTTGCCATTTCCTTCTCCAATGCATGAAAGTGAAAAGTGAAAGTGAAGTCGCTCAGTCGTGTCCAGCTCTTAGCAACCTCATGGACTGCAGCCTACCAGGTTCCTCCATCCATGGGATTCTCCAGGCAAGAGTGCTGGAGCGGCGTGCCATTGCCTTCTCTGGTTCATCCCCTACAACATGTCTATTTTCTTTGAATTATGAAGTTTATATGACCTCATTTGCATGCTCTTGAAAATTATGGATTATATTAATAATTACTGAAAAGTCTAAAAACTGTGCTTTTACTTTTGGTTTCTTAGGCAATTTCTCTTAGCATAAATTTAAATTTAAATAAGTGCAATGATACTAACATAAAAATGCTACAGATATTTATTCCATATTGCTATGTCAGAAAATGAGATTATGACAAGTTTGCATATCTTTTTACCTTAATTTCAAATAAACTGGGAATGAATCATGATTGCTGGTCACTAATTATGGGGAAAATTTAAGACCCTTCCCCTATTTTTCCCTACCCCCATCACTCCACACCTTAAGAGAAAGAGATATGAAAAAATAGAATCCTCAATATTTCAAAATGGGGTACTAATATGGGGAATAGAATTTTTGGTGGGAGGACTAAGGGATTATATGTAGGACTAGAAAGAAATCTTTTCTTGTGACCTCTGCCTTTGTTCTTCTCTTTCTTTTATCCCATTTAACAGTTTTTGGTAAAATTGGACCTAAAGTTAACCAGCTGAAAGAACACACTATCATTCTTGAGAAGCCAAGTAGAGTACCTTTATGCAGGTCTTAGAGGAGAAACCATTTTCTGTTTTTCCATTGTACTCCTTGTGTGACGTTCTTTCCTTCTCCACCTCTTTGCAGCTAATTGGATGGAACAAGTCTTGGAGGAACCTACTGGTATTGAAACACTCATAGTCTAAATGTATCCATACTGGGGTCCAGAGGAGGAAACACATGGAGGAGGAGTGTAGGTTGGCTCACCTTGAGCCCTTAAGAGAGATAGGGTCTCTTTTTGACATCTTATATTATGGTAAAGGGGTAAATAATTATTCTATTTTATAGAAGAAGAAGATAGTGATCAGCAAGATTTAGGAATTTGCAGAATGAAGTGCAGAGATCAAGAAAGGCAAATTACTAGGGGAAAGAAACAGGGCTTTGGAGTTAAAGACCTGCTAATAGTATAAAATGATATTTGCTTATAATACCATCTGCTATAAAGCCCAGAACAAGTAGTTTGGAAGTGTCAGTAAAGACTCACAGATATATTTCAGATCACACGTTGTTCTGTTGTTGTTCAGTTCCTCAGTCTTGTCCAACTCATTGTGACCCCACGGACTGCAGCACACCAGGCTTCCCTATCCTTCACCATCTCCTGGAGTTTGCTCAAACTCATGCTCATTGAGTTGGTGATGCCATCCAACCGTCTCATCCTTTGTAGTACCTTTCTCCTCCTGCCTTCAATCTTTTCCAGCATCAGGGTCTTTTCCAGTGAGTCGGTTCTTCACATCAGGTGGCTAAAGTATTGGAGTTTCAGTTTCAGCATAAGTCCTTCCAATGAATATCCAGCATTGATTTCCCTTAGGGTTGACTGGTTTGATCTCCTTGCAGTCCAAGAGACTCTCAAGAATCTTCTCAACAGCACAGTTCGAAGGCATCTATTCTTTGGGGCTCAGCCTTTTTTATTGTCCAGCTCTCACATCCATACATGACTACTGGAAAAGCCATAGCTTTGACTAAATGGACATTTGTTGGCAAAGTAATGGCTCTGCTTTTTAATATGCTGTCTAGGCTGGTCATAGCTTTTCTTCCAAGGAGTAAGCATCTTTTAATTTCATGGCTGCACTCACCATCTGTAGTGATTCTGGAGCCCAAGAAAATGAAGTCTGTCACTGTTTCCATTGTTTCTCCATCTATTTGCCATGAAGTGTTGAGACAAGATGCCATGATCTTTGTTTCTGAATGCTGAATTTTAAGCCAGCTCTTTCACTCTCCTCTTTCACCATCATCAAGAGGCTGTTTAGTTCCTCTATGCTTTCTGCCATAAGGGTGGTGTCATTTGCATATCTGAGGTTATTGATATTTCTCCTGGCAACTTTGATTCCAGCTTATGCTTTTTCCAGCCATCATTCCACATGATGTAGTTTGCATATAAGTTAAGTAAACTGGTTGACAGTATACAACCTTGTTGTACTCCTTTTTGAATTGAACCAGTCAGTGGTTCCGTGTAAAGTTCTGACTGTTGCTTCTTGACCCACATACACATTTCTCAAGAGAAAGGTAAGGTGGTCTGGTATTCCCATCTCTTTAAGAATTTTCCACAATTTGTTGAGATCTACAGAGATTTTAGGTAGTCAGTGAAACAGAAGTATATATTTTTCTGGAATTCCTTTGCTTTCTCCATGACCCAACGAATGTTGACAATTTGACCTCTGGTTCCTCTCCCCTTACTAAACCCAGCTTGTACATCTGAAAGTTTTCAGTTCAAGTACTGCTGAAGCCTAGCTTGAAAGATTTTGAGCATAACCTTACTAGCATGAGAAGTGACCGCAAATGTCCAATAGTTTGAACATTCTTCAGCATTGACCTTTGGAACTGGGATGAAAACTGACCATTTCCAGTCCTGTGGCCACTGCTGGGGTTTCCAAATTTGCTGACATATTGAGTGCAACACTCTAACAGTATCACCTTTTAGGATTTTAAATAGTTCAGCTGGAATTCTGTTACCTCCTCTAGGTTTGTTTATAGTAATGCTTCCTAAGGCTCATTTGACTTCACACTGCAGAATGTCTGGCTCTACGTGAGTGACCACACCATTGTGGTTATCCAGATCATCAAGACACTTTTGTACAGTTCTTCTGCATACTCTTGCCACCTCTTCTTAATCTCTTCTGCCTCTGCTAGGTCCTTACCATTTCTGTCCTTTATCACACCCATTTTTGCATGAAATATTCCTTTGATATCTCTAATTTTCTTGAAGACATCTCTAGGCTTTCCCATTCTATTGTTTTCCTCTGTTTCTCTGCTTTGTTCATTGCAGAAGGCCTTCTTATCTCTCCTTGCTTTCTCTGGAACTCTGCACTCAGTTGGGCATATCTTTCCTTTTCTCCCTTGCTTTTCACTTCTTTTCTATCCAAGGCCAAACTTGCCTGCTACTTCAGGTATCTCCTGACTTCCTCTTTCGCATTCCAATCCCCTATGATGAAAAGGACATATTTTTGTGTCACTCTAGAGGGTCTCGTAGGTCTTCATAGAACTGGTCACCTTCACCTTCTTCAGCATCAGTGGCTGGGGCATAATCTTGGATTACTATAACGTTGAATGATTTGCCTTAGAAATGAAGCGAGATTATTCTGTTGTTTTTGAGACTGCACCCAAGTATTGCATTTCAGACTTTTACTGATTATGAGGGTTACTCCATTTCTTCTCTCAGACACTTGCCCACAGTAGTAGATATAATGGTCATCCATTTCATTTAAATTCGTCCGTTCGTCAGAGTCAGACATGATTTAGCGACTGAACAATAACAAGATAAGGAGAGGACCTGAATCGACATCTTTCTAATTTCTAATGAAGATACACAGAAGGCCAGTAGACATATGATAAACTGCCCCAAATCACTAGTTAAGTAAATGAAAATCAAAATCACCATGAGATGTTACTGTATATCTTTCAGAATGGTTATTATCAAAAAGACAATAAATAGCGAGTATTGATGAGGATATAGATTGGAACATAAATTGGAGCATCACACTATGAAAAACAATTTGTAGGTTCCTCAAAAAATTAAAAATTGAAATACAATCCAGCAATTTCAATCTTGGATATTTAAGTAAAGAATATGAAATACCAATTTGAAAAGATATATGTGCTTGTACGTTCATTAAAGCATTATTTATAATAGCTAAGGGGCAATCTAGATGCCCATCGATAGAGAAAATGTGATATATATATATATATATATATACACATAAATATACTTTTACCCTGTCATATTCAAAAATGGCAATGGTAATTCAAAAATTACCTTGCCTTTTGTGACAATATGGTTGGATCTGATTGTTATTAATATGTTATTATTAAAGTTAATATTATTAATATGTTAAATAATAATCAATTATTAATACATTAGGTGAAATAAATCAGAAAAAGATAAATTCTGTATACTCACCCTTATATGCAGCATCTAAAAACAAAACATGTCAAACTACTATGTAGTACACCTAAAATCAACGTAATATTGTAGGTCAGCTAATTTCAATAAAAATACCTTTTTAAAATAAGTCTGCCTATTATTTTCATTGCTCAAAAAGAAGTTCCTTACTTGTTATTATTAATATATCTTAAATGATCATTATATATCAACAGATATCAAGTTTATAAAAATCAAAGATACATTTGTTATTAACTTTCGGAAAAGGTTCAAGGTTTCCTTCCTGAGTAAATAATAAAGGTTCATCTTGGAGACTCTTGCTAAACCAGGTGTGTCTGATTCTTGAGGTCCTCTCAGGATGAAAAGTTGCTTTTGTTTCTTCTGAGCTTCGTGTGAGCCTCAAAACTAACTCATGTTGCAAGAGGATGTATGTTATTGTCTTCTGTGAGTAGTCGACACACCTGCGCCTGGGAGCTCGGAGGAGAATTGCCCACTAGCAAATACTGAGCAGTGACTGTGCGAGATTTGAACACAGAACTTCTGATGACAAATCTTATTATATTCGCATGCCACTACATCTTACCTGTTGGAGAGTGAAAGCATATGCTATGTGAATTTTCTTTCTTTTCCAGTATATATTTTCACCAGGTTTTACAAAGTTGTTTATTATTTAATTTCTAGTGTGGTTTATGAAATGAATTTTCATATTCTTAGTGCAACTGTCACAGCATTTGATATTCATATTATAGAATTTGCGTATCTGTCACAAAACAAATACTCAGCCAGTTTTTAAATTTCATAACAGCCGGAGGCAGTCATAGTTGATTTAGCAGATAAGGGAGAGCTTTAAAAAAGTTTAGGGGAGAGAGCAAAAAGCTAGAACCACTGCAAAGAACAGTAAGTAAAAAGTTGAGCTTTTTTATCTGGAAACTCTCTCTATTCTGGTTAAATATTTTTTAATATTCCAGTGCTATGCAGGAGCCATTCACCACCAGCTCCCAAGAGCCAGCTGTTAAATATTCAGGAATTCTGTGAATTGACTGGCTATAATGGAAGTATTTATCCCAGAGATACAAGCAAACATAATAAGTCAGTAATTTTTCCCTCAGAGCAACACACCTCTAAATATTGTCCATATTTAATACTGTGTGTGTTAGTCACTCAGTTGTGTCCTAATCTTTGCGACCCCATGGACTGTATCCTGCCAGGCTCCTCTGTCCATGGGATTTTCCAGGCAAGAATACTGGAGTGGTTTGCCATTTCCTTCTCCAGGGGAGCTTCCCAACCCAGAGATTGAACCCAGGTCTCCCACACTGCAGGCAGATTCTGTCTGAGCTTATGATTTTTTTAAGTGATGTTTACAAGACAAAAGCAATTGAACAAAAATAATAAAGTTAAAATAATAACGGTTCCTTGTATATTTTATATCTTACAGTTTTTCATATATTATCTCACTTAATCTTCACAAAAATTCTGTGAAAGCAGTAGAGAAGGTATTATCATCATCACACTTTATAGACGAAGAAACTGAGGCTCCAGATACCAGGGCTGGTAATGGTAGTGTTGAGGCTAAAATCAAATATTTCTGTGATTCGTCCATATCTTCTCTTCTGCGCACTAGGCACGCCTTACCAGGGAAACGGTCTTTGCTTTTGAGAGAACAGGGCAGAAACACAGAAGTTTTGTGCAGACTTTGCCTTACTTGGAAATGAACGGGAATTCTGTTTTCGTTTTTCCACTGACAATCTGTGGAATCTCAAATGTTTTTCCTGAAAAAAGAATCCACATGACCATGTGCTAATGTGAGATTTTTTAGCCCTGGTTTGCCACAACCCTCTGTTTGTTTTCTCTCAAAGGTTAATTTCTAATTTGAAAAACCTGCTCAGAGAATAAACATGAAAATTTCAAGGCTATTTTAAAACATCTTCTTGGTTTTGTGGTTAATTGGAGCTTGTATGTGCTAGATTGACAGTTGCCCTGATTGAGTCTGTTCCTTTATACATAGCTTAGGAAGAGGACCGAAGTTGTGGGGAGTGGGAAGGGGAGTGCGGTCAACAAGATGATAGGATAGGAAGCCCTCATTCACCCGCAGAAACACAGATTTAACAATGATATGAGCGATGCAATCCCTTTAGGAGAAGCTCAGAATCCACTTAGGAAGTTGCAGAATATCAGATGAGCACCAATATGAGATTAGCCAACAGAAAATACAAGAGCAATTTTACTTTACCCACATCATTCCTTCCCCCAAGCTGGCCAGCTCAGCTCTGAGAGATTGCTGCCCCTTTCTGGGAAGTAATAGAGCATGGAGTCGGCTCTGCAGACCTTCAGTGTGCTTTCCAATAGGGTTGCATTCTGCCTCAACTCACACAGGGTACTTAGAACTGGTGTGGTCCAGACAATGAGGACAGCTAGGGATCTTTCTGTGGCCAGCAAGGCTCTGCAAGTTTTGGGGAGAGCACAAAACTGAGATTTTTTTCCTGCAAGAAGGAGGCAGGAGTAATGCTCGTCCTCAGCCTTTCAATGCATTCTCCAAGTGAAAGATATGACAAAAGAAAGTTTGTGTCCCCCTCGGATTCATATGCTGAAATCTTACACTGTGAGATCAAGTATTAGGAGGTGGACCTTCAGGAGGTGATTAGATGATATGTAAAGCGCGCAGCTAAGATCCTACTCAATGGTGAAAAACTGAAAACCTTTCCCGTAAAATCAAGAACAAGGCAAGGATGTCTACTCTCATCATTTCTATTCAGTTATAAATTGGAGCTTTATTACTGTATGCATATGCCATGTATATTCCAACTATACTGCTGCTGCTGCTGCTAAGTCACTTCAGTCACGTCTGACTCTGTGTGACCCCACGGAGGGCAACCCACCAGGCTCCCCCGTCCCTGGGATTCTCCAGGCAAGAACACTGGAGTGGGTTGCCATTTCCTTCTCCAATGCATAAAAGTGAAAAGTGAAAGTGAAGTCACTCAGTCATGTCTGACTCTAAAGTAAAACAAAACAAGTCAGACAAATCGTAAAGAAAGAAATAAAATTGTCTGTTTCCAGATGACATTCCTAAGTGTAGAAAATCCTAAAGATTCCACAAACAAATTATTAAAGAGTTCATTTAAAAATTCAATAAAGTTACAGGACACAAAATGATCATATAAAAATCAGTTGCATTTCTGTACACTAACAATAAACTATACAAAAAAGAGATTAAAAAGGCAATCCCATTTGCAATAACATCAAAAAGAATCAAATTCTTGGTAAGAAACTTAACCTAGAATGTGAAAGACTTGTACACTAAAAACTACAATTTTTTGCCTATAATACTGTGTAATGTGCATTTCAAATTTAGTTGAGTGTAAATCTCAAGTATTTTTATCATAATAAAAAAATGACTAAAAAAGATAGTTTGTGGTACAATGTTACTGAAGCTCTAGCGAACAAAGACAGAGATTTAAAAATATAAACAACACTGTCAATTAACATCTGACATCTGTAAAACACAACACCCAATAATAACAGAATACATATTTCTTTTAATTACAAACAGAATAGTTACTAAGATCATATTCTGGGCCACAAAACCAATGACACAAGTCACAGAAAGTATGTTTTCTGACCACAGTAGAATCAAACCAGAAATCAATAACAGAAAATTATTCTGTTTCTTTTTTGATACATAAATTGATATTAACTATTTTGTAACAAAAGAAAAACAAAACTGAAAGAGAAAATATTAGTATGATGCTCAGTTACCAGTAACATTGTTTAAGTCCATCAGTGGCTTATTAATACTATATATTTCAGGAAACTCTATGTTAAGTAAAAGAGTTACTTTTACTTAAAGTAACTCAAAAAGTTGAACGCTAAACAGACCAAACCATCAATTTTTGGAGAAAGTATAAAGTTAATAAAAAAACATTTAATAATCCTTTTAAGTCATAATAATAGCAAGAAAACCACTGTCATTTTACATTTAAATAGTGACTTCAACAAAGTTTCAAGATGTCCGGAAAATAAACAGGATGTGATTACAGTCAGTTTTCAGAGGATTGAATCAAAGCACAGAAATATTAAGAAAATATAAAAGCCTGAATTAGGAACCAGTTCTTCTAAAGCCTAAGCTGTTGAATTACTTAACTGTGTACAATGAATCTTTTTTAATTTTTAATTTGTTGCTGCAAGGGTTGCAGGATCTTATTTCTCTGACCAGGGATTGAGCCCAGGGCCGTGGCAGTGAAAGTATGGAGTCCTGACCACTGAACTGCCAGGGAACTTCCCCCAGTGAACATTTTTATTGATCTTGAAGTATCATAAATGAAAATAGCTTAATTTATCAACATATTTTAAACCTACAATAAAAGTGTGTCAAAGAAAATCATTCTTCCAAACTATATCTGTAAAAGTGTAACTTATGTTGCTAATCATGGTCCCAGAATAAATGAGTTACAAAGCTCAAAACAAAAGTCACAATGTCTGGTCAAATGCAAGACAAATGGCCCAGTAATTTCCTCATGTATGTACCTATCCAATTCCTCTTGCGTTGCTGGAAGTCCCTGATTCTATTACAGTGCAACTGGCGTAATGAATGCAGAAATGAATGAATAAAAGCATGCAAAGGAATATGGAGTTGTGAGCTTTTAAGCATTTTTGTAAGTCCTCAGAAAATACTAAATGAACCTATACTCCTTGGGAAAAATACAGATTGAAAGAGTGTTTTTCAGACATGCCCAGGCAGCCTTGTGGTATCATGGCAGTTATCTCATCATCAAAAGGCAAAAAAATAGCGCAATTGTCTAGGCCCATCTTTAGCTTTTTTAGTTTAGTATCCACGAGATGAAACACTTACAAATAACTTTGATGGTATTCCCTGACTGTTAGGTTTTGTGTTACATGTTAAACACAGGAAGTGCCAGTACCCTAATGAGAGCACAACCTTTTCTTTATGAAAATATGAGCAAATTTGCATTGATACAATTTCGCTCTATCATATTTCCTTCCACTGCTGTGTTTTCTCACTCAAATGTGACAGACATAATGCAATTTATTGAACCGCATGAACTTTTTACAGTCATGCCTCTATAACTTCATTTGATATCAAGCTGTATTGAAAGGTAGGTAGAGAATCACAAATTCACTTTTGCTATCAAAATGCCAATAAAGAGCTGTTTCTTAGGTCACAGCTCTTTATTGATATTTTGATAGCAAAAGTGAATTGAGATGTAGTGTGCTGTGTGCTAAGTCGCTTCAGTCCTGTCTAACTCCTTGCCACCCCATGGACTGTAGCCCTTCAGGCTCCTCTGTCCATGGGATTCTCCAGGCAAGAACACTGGAGTGGGTTGCCATGCCCTCCTCCAGAGGATCTTCCCGACCCAGGGATCAATCCCATGGGTCTTACCTCTCCCGCTTTGGCAGGGAGGCTCTTTATCACTGGTGCCACCTGGGAAATCCTATGCAGGGTAGGAAAATTCATCTTTTAGTATCAGAAGACATGGGATGGACCTTGACAGCATTCCACCAAGTGAAATACATCAGACAGAGAAAGACAGATACTTACTATCTCATTTGTATGCAGAATATGAAAAAAAATCACATAAACCGAAAAAGGTAACTCATAGAAAAAGATATAAGACTTGTGATTATCAGAGACAGAGTTGGGTGAGGGGGAATTGAAAGAATATAATCAAAAGGTAAAAACCACCTGTTATGAGATAAATAAGCACTAGGGACTTAATGTACAACATGATGACTATATACTGTATGACATATAAGGAAGCTGTTAAGAGAATAAATTCTAAGAATTCTGAGATCAAGGAGAAATTTTTGTTTTTCTTCTTTCTTTCCCTTTTATTGTAGCTATATGAGATGCTAAATGTTAGCTGAACCTAATGTTTATCATATTTCACAACAGATATAAATCAAACCATCATGCTGTATACCTTAAACCTGTATGGTGATGTATGTCAATATTTCTAAGTAAAATTTTTTAAACACTCTTTAGAAAACATGGATTCTAACACCTAGAAAAGTATTAACAGGATGAATGAATAAATAAAGGATTTAATTTCTGATTTCATGGCACAATAAGTGAATAATATTAGATTAGCCTTCTCAGTGGGCTTCCCTGGTGGCTCAGATGGTAAAGCATCTGCCTGCAATGCAGGAGACCTGGGTTCGATCCCTGGGTTGGGAAGATCCCCTGGAAGAGGGCATGGTAAGCCATTTCAGTTTTCTTGCCTGGAGAATCCCCATGGACTGAGGAGCTTGGCAGGTACCGGCCACAGGGTTGCAAAGAGTCGGACATGGCTGAGTGACTAAGCACAGCACAGTCGTCTCAAAACCTCAGCCATGGATTATGATAGTCTTACTTTACGGGACTGTGGTAAATCCTAAAGAAAATAGAGTACATGAGAGTGTTTTACAGATATGTTATATAAATATGGTATCCTATGGAAAATATGGAAATATAGAACATTTGTTTTCATATTCAAATAGTATTATTTCAACCACTATGGATAAAGTTCACAATGTATGCCTTCTCAGATACATTGCAGTCCTATTTATTTAACATATGTCCATTTTCCCAAAAAGCACAACTACGTATTAACCATTTGACTGTATCAGAAGAACCAGTTTTTTATTCTTTAGCATTTGGTGCCTAAACTTGCACATTGTGGTGTTGTTCAGTAGCTCAGTTGTGTCTGACTCTCTGTGACCCCATGGACTGGAGACCACCAGATTCCTCTGTCCATGGGGATTCTCCAGGCAAGCATACTGGAGTGGGTTGCTGTGCCCTCCTCCAGGGGATCTTCCCGACCCTGGGATCAAACCCAGTAAATTTAAATGTAAAGCTATGTCACTAGCTATCTAAATCATTACATTGCATTATGTGAGTTCTTTTCTTTTTCATTAGTTCCTTCAACTGCAAAGATTAATTTATAGTGTGTGTGTTTAGCATCTGCGAAGTTCTCCTGTGGGTTACTCCATTGAGACTAAGGTGTTATAAGCAGAAATTTGAATGAAGTAAAGCAGTTGTCAAGAAGAGATGGAAAACATTATGCCTTTAATTATGTTTCCACACCTGCATGTATGAATTCCATTTTGGGGGAGAGAGGAAGATATGAGGCAATTAAAGAAGTTGCTGCATGGACCTTATTGGCGATGAATCATTACAGAGTTCACTGGGGCATTATAGAAGTGAAGGAAATCCAAGTGCCTAGAGAGAGAAAAGCATCAAGTACTTAATTACTGGTTGTGGAGGTTAAAGTTAAAAGAAAATCATGGCATTAAGTTAATAAAATCCACATGAATATTGCTGCTGTTGGGTGCATTCCTGTGTTTGAAAAACTATATAAAGAAATGAACACAATTTATTATTTTTTAAATAGCAGTTTTGGTTTCTGCTAAGTGAATTATAAAATGGTAATCCTGGATAGCTCAAATGGTAAAGAATCTGCCTGCAATGTGGGAGGTTCAGGTTCGTTTCATGGGTTGGGAAGATCCCCCGGAGAAGGGCATGGCAACCCACTTCAGGATTCTTGCCTGGAGAATCCCATGGACAGAGGAGCCTGGAGGGCTTCAGTCCATAGAGTCGCAAAGAGTCGGACACAACTGAGTGACTCACTCACACAAACACACACACACACACACACACACACACACACATACACACACACAGACTATAGGAGATGGTATTTCAAAAGTGAACTTGTTGAATTAGCCTTCACATTTCACCAATATTTTTCTTAGTTCAGGTGGCAAATACTCAAGCAACTTACATTTGCTGATGGCCTACTGTGTGCTACTGAGAGGGTAACAGGAAGGAAGGCTAGGGGTCCCCAAGTGGAGAGAATAAGCTGCAAGAGGCAGACTTTTTTTTTTCCTTCTTTACACAAAATTGAAAAGAGGATTCTTTTAAATTCTGTGCTCTCATGAGGATACCTGACTGCCTGAATGTAACTTTTCTCAAACCTTGAGCTAACCAGTGCGTTTTTTATGGAAATGTTTTTCTTAAGCTATGTTAATGAACTACGTGTTTGCCTTGGAATCTGCCTTTCTTCAAGTTGGTTCTGCCTAAGACTCAAACCTTGAATGCATAATGGCTCAACAAACCAGTATGTCTTACTCACGGAAATGTTCTCTTAAGCTGTGTTTATGACGCTATGCATTTGCTTAGAAATCTGCCTTTCTTTAAGATTCATGTCTATTGTTTTATGGATGACTCACCTGTGCCAATGCTATCTCAAAACACATGTTGTGGGAGAGGGGCCTGATGAGACTCTTTCAGTTTTGAAGTGAGTCTTTAACAGATATATAACTCCTTGCTACAAGCTAGCAGCAGAGGCAGTCTTTCTGCCCTGTTCTACAGTCTATGTCAGGAGCTTCCTCTATCCCTTTATACTTTAATAAAACTATCACCCAGAAGCTTCAAGGGATCAAGCATCATCTCTGACCCCAGATAGGTTCTTCTTTCAGGACCTCGTTGGACTATTGACATAGCTGGGAGACCAGCCTGCCTCTGATTCCTGGCTCCCGTTACAGGCTCTTAGAACAGATGCCAGCTTGCCGTGTAACACTGTTTGAACAAAGGCTGTTTAGCACTAAGCTTTCTGAGTCCCTAGGGCTCTAGTCAACACAGCAGTGAATGAATTTCAGGGAAAATAAAAGGAAAGTTCGAATCATTTTCTGAAAGAATGAGTCTTTCTTTCAGATTTGGATAAGAACCTTTTTGGTAGTGCTTATCAAAACAAGACATAATGAAAAGACCATCCACAGGACCCCACTCTGCACCTACATCAGACTGCCATCCTGCTAAAAATGCACAGAACACAAAGGTGCTGCTTTCCACATCTTAAATATTATCCTATAGGATATTACGTTGTTTTTCCTTCATTACAAAAATGAGTGATAGGAAATACTGTAAGACAGATAGTTAGGTCCTGTTCTGATGTCATTAAAAGAAGATTACACATATTTTGCTTGGTGCAATATGAAAAATAATTTAGTGAAATGCACATTTACCAAATAAACATTTTCTGCGGAATGTGTTTGGGCATAAATATTTACATTGTGATTGAATTTCTCTGCTATTTATGGTACTTGTATTTTATAAGACCAACTAGCTTACTTTGGTGGAGAAGGCAATGGCACCCCACTCCAGTACTCTTGCCTGGAAAATCCCATGGACAGAGGGGCCTGGTAGGCTGCAGTCCATGGGGTCTGCACGAGACTGAGGGTTGGACACGACTCAGTGACTTCACTTTCATTTTTCACTTTCATGCATTGGAGAAGGAAATGGCAACCCACTCCAGTGTTCTTGCCTGGAGAATCCCAGGGACAGCGGACCCTGGTGGGCTGCCGTCTATGGGGTCACACAGAGTCGGACACGACTGAAGCAACTTAGCAGCAGCAGCAGCAGCTTACTTTGGTATCTAAATGGCTTTCATTTTTGTTAAACTTGCTGAAATAGTTAAGATAACATTTTTAACAGCGTCAATCATCAGCCATAAATTTCTTCTCAATGCACTCTACTCTTTCCAGGATCTTAAGAAATTATACCTCACGTTTCTTTTAGTGACCATCATTTTCAAATTTGCACAAACTCATATATGTGGTTAGTTTTTAAACTTTTAAATAAAATCCATAGCCTCATTGGCTTTATGTTTAAGAAAAGGTTAAAAGAGTCCCAATTATTTATCACCCTTTAGATCATTGTAAACTGGACAATTGGTTTTAATCTTATCAGTGGAGAATTTCTCTTAGATTTCCTATTACTATCAGACTATGATCATGTTGGCTAAATTGGTATCTTTTTCTTTCCCAGTGCACATTCCGATTGGTTTTGCTTTTGTTTTAGAATTTACTTCATAAGCTTCTGATAATAATTAAATAAAATAATCCATAACCAATGCTTAACCAAGTGCTTGACACATTGTAATCTCTCAGCAAGTGCTATCTTAATACACACAAACATACACACACACAGAATATGGTGATGCTGTTTGGCTTCAGATCGAAAGGCATCCCAAAGGGATTATACAAGGCTGAGAATTATTCACTGGGCAAAGCATATTAACATCAGTTCTTTACTTTTCAGTTTTTCCTGAGTCATCGATTAAATATTTGTTGACTCCCTATAATGTGTACATAACTTACCAGGGTGCTTAGAAAGATGCAAGAGGTATAAAGTAATTTCTTTCAAGAAATTACAATCTAACCACAGAGACCATTTCACTCAAGAATAAGCATTATCAAGCTATGTGTATATGGGAGCAGGGAGTTTAGGGAAAATATCTACATATGCCTCTCAATTTTGCTGTCAAAAAACTAAACTTCTTAAAAAATAAAGGTTTAAATAAAAAAATGAAAAAAAAATTATCTGCTGAACAATTGCAATTAATTTTCTTAAATTCTCAGTTTTAAGAACTGAAGCCCTATGTCCTCAATCATCACCAAAGAATTTATTCACAATTCCCAAATTCTGAAAACTTTCTTCTGGTTCTGATTTCCAAAACCTTCGGAGAGGAGTCAAGACGGCAGAGGCACAGGAGGATGTGGCGTTCATCTCTCCCCATAAACGCATCAAAAATACATCTACGAATGGAACAGTTCTCACAGAGCACCAGCTGAACATTAGCCTAGGACCTTGGGCACTTGGAAGGATGGGAAAGATCCCTGCATACACAGATAGGACTCACAAAAGAAGGGAAAAGAAAGAAGAAAGGAAATGGGACAGAATCTGTGCCCCCCGGGTTGGGGGAGCTGAAGGAGAGGAGAGGTTCCTGTACTTGGGGAAGCCCTCTCACCAGCAGCAAGATAAAGTGGGACAGACAGGAAGCTTCAGGGGCTATTTAGAGGGAAGCATAACAACCTGCATAGCTCAGCTGGTAAAGAATCTGCCTGCAGTGCAGGAGACCTGGGTTCAATTCTGGGTCAGCAAGTTCCCCTGGAGAAGGAAATGCAACCCTGCTCCAGCATTCTTGCCTGGAGAATCCCATGGACAGAGGAGCCTGGCGGGCTAGAATTCATGGGATCGCAAGAGTCGGACCGACTTAGCGACTTGGTGCTAGTGCTCCAACAACCAGTCTGTGGCAGGCAGGACAACGTGAGACCGACAAAGACAGCCTGAGGCACAGCCCTGCACACCCTAGACGAAGACAGACTTTTGCCAGTGCAGACAGGGGGCTAGGTGCTGGAATAAGGGATTTGGAGAGCAAACCCAGGGGAAAGACTGCGGTTGGCTGTAAGGAGACAGCCTGAGAGGACGTGAATGAGGGAATCTGCAAATGAGGACGCCTGTGGGGAAACCTGGGCAGCCGCAGAAACAAAGCACCATTGTTGAGTGACATCAAAGGGGAGGGGCCGCTGCAGCCTCTCTGCCCACGCGTTGGCCCCTGCCTCCCTGGGCACTAAGAGGAGCTCCCGGGGGTTGGGTGTGCCTGCACCCCGAGCTGCGGCTGCCACTTTTCTGCACCTCATCCTCTCCGTGGTAGGTGCTATCACGACCTCGGCCACTGCCACCTCCGTGCCTCCTCCTTGCTTGGGCAGACTCATGGGCTCAGGGATAGGCTGGGGAGCAGGACCCTGTGGGTGGCCTGAAAATAAGCCCCAAGGGTCATGGAACAAAGGACAAAAAGGTGAAATCACTCCTCACAGCTGGGCCAACCATGAATTGACACCCCGTGACTGGCTTTGTAACTTCAGCAACTTAAAACATCTGAACAGACAACAAGTGCTCCCACAGTCAAGATAGGTCTAGCTTTAGCAGCTGTAGCCTTTGTGAGGCATGTACACTGAGACGGGGGTTGGAGGGGGGCACAGGGTGGACTGGACCAGGCCAAAGTCTGAGTTGCACCCATACCACCCACAGCAAGCCCATTTCCAGGACAACTGCAATCCTGGAACATGACTTCCGTGAATTTACGCTGGTGGCATGTTGCAAAAATCTCCTGAGACACCAGGGCCAATTGCTGGTATATCCACTGTTAAGATGGGGCTGAGAGCAGTGCCAGCAACAGTATAATCTGGAGAGCAGGCGCAATGGGTGGCAAGTAATCCAACAAAGTACATCCACAGGTGAGCAGCTCCAGAAGAGAAATGCTCAGTGACTTCTCTCCTGGTGGGAGCGCTCCAATCTGCCTGCCTCACACTGAAGATCAGAAACAGAGCTGGGGGCCTTGACTCCAGCAACTAGGGAGCAGACCCCACCCTGACCAGGCAGTGACAACCACAGAGCAACGGAGAAGCCTTGCTCAAATGCAGCACAGGCTCTGTTCACCACAATATCAGTCACAACTCTTACTGAGGGGATACTGGCCAGCATACACTGAGGACAGAGCTATTGCTACTGTTCGGTCGCCCAGTTGTGTCCAACTCTTTGCAACCCCATGGACTGCAGCACGCCAGGCCTCCCTGTCCCTCACCACCTCCCGAAGTTTGCCCAAGTTCATGTCCATTGCATCGGTGATGCCATCCAGCTATCTCATTCTCTGACGCCCTCTTCTTCTTCTGCCCTCAATCTTTCCCAGCATCAGGGACTTCTCCAATGAGTCAGCTGTTTGCATCAGATGACCGAAATACTGGAGCTTCAGCTTCAGCATCAGTCCTTCTGCTGAATATTCAGGGTTGATTTCTCTTAAGATTGACTAGTTTGATCCCCTTGCTGTCTGAGGGACTCTCAAGAGTCTTTTCCAGCACCACAGTTCAAAGGCATCATTTCTTTGGTGCTCTGCCTTCTTTATGGTACATTTCTCACAACCGTATGTGACCACTGGGAAGACCATAGCCTTACTATATGGACCTTTGTCGGTAGCGTAATGTCTCTGCTTTTCAACACAGTGTCTAGGTTTGCCATAGCTTTCTTGCCAAGAAGCAACTCTCTTCTGATTTAATAGCAGATTCAGTTCAGCCACTTCCCTCGTGGCTCAGACGGTAAAGAGTCTGCCTACAAGGCGGGAGACCCGGGTTTGATCGCTGGGTTGGGAAGATCCCCTAAAGAAGGAAATGGCAACCCACTCCAGTGTTCTTGCCTGGAGAATCCCACAGACGGAGGAGCCTGGTGGGCTACAGTCCATGGGGTCACAAAGAGTCGGACATGGCTGAGCGACTTCACTTTCATTTTCACTTTCAGTTCAGTTCAGTCACTCAGTCATGTCTGACTCTTTGCGATCCCATGGACTGCAGCACGCCAGGCCTCCCTGTCCATCACCAACTATTGGATTTTACTCAAACTCATGTCCATTGAATAGGTGATGATATCTATAGTTAAAACAGCCCTCACACCAAAACATATTAAACCCATGTGGGCTACACAGGGAAGTCCTTACATTAAAATAGCCCTCCAAGACAGTCTGAGTATCTGGCATGAAGAAGAACCCCCAGAGCATTTAGTCTTGAAGGCCAGTGGGGCTTGAGTGTAGGAGCTACAGAAGACTGGGGGAAACAGAGAATCTGCTATGGAGGCAAGGACACTGGTAGCAGAAGCCCCAGGGGTTATTGATTGACATGAGCTCTCCTGGAGGTCCCACTTTCATCACTAAGACCCAGCCCCACTGAGAAACCTACAGACTCCAGTGCTGGAAATCCTCAGGCCAAAGAACCAACAGGAGAGGAACACAGCCCCAGTGATCAGAAGATAGGCTCCTTAAAGTCATGATGAGCTCACAGTTACCTCAGAACACACCCTTGATCTCTCCCTGCCTGCATCAAGGTGCAGGCTCTGCCCTACAAAGGACAACACCCAGCTCCATCCACCAGAAAAGAGGAAACAGTCTCTCAACAGGAAGCCTGCACAAAGCCCTGGATCTGCCTCACCACTAGGGGGCAGACATAGAAGCAGGAGGAACAATGATCCTTCAGTCTGTGGAAGAAAACGCAGAGTAAGCTTGATAAAATGAGATGACAAAGAAATAAACTGCAGATGAAGGAGCAAGATAAAAACCTTTAAGAACAACTAAATGAAGAGGAAATATGTAATCTATGTGAGGGAGAAAAAAAAAAGCAGAGTAATGATAGTAAAGATGATCCAAAATCTCAGGAAAAGAATGAAGGTACAGATTGAAAAAATACAAGAAAACTTTCACAAAGACCTAGAAGAACTAAAGAACAAATAAACAGAGATGAACCAGACAATAGCTAAAATGAAAACTACACTGGAAAGACTTAATAGCAGATGAGACACAGACAGAAGAATGGATAAGTGAGCTGGAAGACAGAATGGTTGAAACAACCTCTGTGGAAGGGAATGAAGAAAAAAGAATGAAAGGAAGTGTGACAGTCTCAGAGACCTCTTGGCCACCATTAAACACATCAACATTTGAATGACAGGGGTCCCAGGAAAAGAAGAAAAGAGAAAGTATCTGAAAAACATATTTGAAGAGATTATAGTCAAAAACTTTCCTAACATGGGAAAGGAAATAGTTAACCAAACCCAGGAAACACAGAGAAACCCATACAGGATAAACTGAAGGAAAAACATGCTGAGACACATATTAATCAAATTAGAAAAAATATTAAAAGCAGCAAGGGAAAATCAACAAGTAACATGCAAGAGAATCCCTGTAATGTTAAGAGCTGTGTGGTTTTTTTTTTTTTTAATTGAAGGATAATTGCTTTACAGAATTTTGTTATTTTCTGTCAAACATCAACATGAATCAGCCATAGGTATACATATGTCCCCTCCCTCTTGAACTTCCCTCCCATCTCCATCCCCATCCCACCCCTCTAGGTTGCTACAGAGCCCCTGTTTGAGTTCCCTGAGACATACAACAAATTCCCATTGGCTATCTATTTTACATATGGTAATATAAGTTTCAGGAGCTGATTTTTAAGTAGAAACTCTGCAAATTAGAAGGGAGTGGCATGATATATTAAACTAATGAAAAAGAAAAACCTACAACCAAGAATACTATACACAGAAAGGCTCTGATTTAGATTCAATGGAGAAATCAAAAGCTTTATAGGAGACCAAAAGCTAAGAGAATTCAGCAGCAGCAAACCAACTCTACAACAAGTGCTAAAGGAATTTCTCTAGGCAAGAAACAGAAGAAACAGACTCACAAAAACAAACTCAAAAATACTAAGAAAATGGTAATAGGAATATACATATCAATAATTAGCTTAAATGTCAATGTATTAAATGTTCCAACCAAAAGATCCAGACTAACTGAATGGATACAAAAACAAGATCTGTATATATGCTGTCTACAAGACACCCACTTCACAACTAGGGACACATACAGACAGAAACTGAGAGAATGGAAAAAAATATTCTATGCAAATGGAAATCAAAAGAATGGTAGAGTATTAGTACTCATATCAGGCAAAATAGACTTTAAAATAGAAACTTCTAGAAGTGACAAAGAAGGACACTACATACTGATCAAGGGATCAATCTAAGAAGATATACCAGTTGTAAATATGCACACAATCATAAGAGCACCTCAATATATAAAGCAGACTTCATCACCCATAAAAGGGGAAATTGACAGTAACACAATAATATTGGGGGGACTTTAGCACTCAGTTACACCAATAGGTAGATCATCAGATAGAAAATTAACAAGGAAACACATCTTAAATGACATATTAGGCCAGATAGACTTAATTGATATTTATAGGACATTTTATCCAAAAGCAGAAGAATACACTTTCTTTTCAAGTACACATGGAGCATTCTCCAGGACAGATCACACCTTGGGTCACAAATCAAGCCTTGGTGAATTTCAGTTCAATTCAGTCACTCAGTTGTGTACGACTCTTTGCAACCACACGGACTGCAGCATGACAGGCTTCCCTGTCACTAACTCCCAGAGTTTACTCAAACTCATGTCCATCGAGTCAGTGATGCCATCCAACCATCTCATCCTCTGTGTCCCCTCCTCCTCCTGCTTTCATCTTTCCCAGCATCAGGGTCTTTTCTAATGAGTCAGTTCTTCACATCAGGTGGCCAAAGTATTGGAGTTTCAGCTTCAACATCAGTCCTTACAATGAATATTCAGGACTGATTTCCTTTAGGATGGATTGGTTGGATCTCCTAGCAGTCTACAGGACTCTCAAGAGTCTTCTCCAACACCACAGTTCAAAAACATCAATTCTTTGGCACTCAGCTTTCTTTATAGTCCAACTCTTACATCCATACATGACTACTGGAAAAACCATAGCTGTGACGAGACAGACCTTTGCTGGCAAAGTATGTCTTTTCTTTTTAATATGCTGTATATGTTGATCACAACTTTTCCTCCAAGGAGTAAGCATTTTTAATTTCATGGCTACAGTCACCATCTGCAGTGATTTTGAAGCCCCCCAAAATAAAGTCTGTCACTGTTTCCCCATCTATTTGCCATGAAGTGATGGGACCTGATGCCATGATCTTAGTTTTCTAAATGGTGAGTTTTAAGCCAACTTTTTCACTCTCCTCTTTCACTTTCATCAGTAGGCTCTTTAGCTCTTTGCTTTCTGCCACAAGGGTGGTGTCATCTGCATATCTGAGGTTATTGATATTTCTCCCAGCAATCTTGATTCCAGCTTGTGCTTCATCCAGCTCAGCGTTTCTCTTGATGTACTCTGCATATAAGTTAAATAAGCAGGTTGACAATATACAGCCTTAACATATTCCTTTCCCTATTTGGAACCAGTGAATTGGTGAATTTAAGAAAATGAAAATTGTATCAAGCATCTTTTCCTATGAAGAAAACTATGAGATTAGAACAACACTATTAGAAATCAGAGATTGGAAGTCAATTATAAGAAAACTGTAAAAACCAGAAGCACATGAAAGGTAAATAATCTGTTACTAAATAACCAATGAAATCAAAGAGGAAGTCAAAAAATACTAAAACCAAGTGACAATGAACCACAATAATCCAAAACCTATGTGATACAGCAAAAGCAGTCTTTAAAGAGAAGTTCATAGCAATATAATCTTATTTTAGGAAACAAGAAGCCTCAAATGAACACCCTAACCTTACATATAAAACAACTAAAGAAAGAAGAATAAACAAAACCTAAAGTTAGTAGAAGAAATGAAATTATAAAGAGTAAAGCAGAAAGAAATGAAAATAGACACAAAAAAGAATCAATAGCAAACATCAGTGAAACTAAAAAATTTGTTCTTTAAGAAGATACACAATATTGACAAACCTTTAGCAAGATTCATCAAGAAAAAAAAATGAAGAGGACTGAAATCAATAAACTTAGAAATGAAAGAGGAGCAGTTACAACCAATACCACAAAAATACATAGGATCATAAGAGATTACTACACAACCTTAAAGAAATAGACAGATTCTCAGAAGGTACAACCTTCCAAGATTTAGCCAGGAGAAAATGAAATGTATGAATAGACAAATCAAAGGTACTGAAATTGAAACTGTGGTTAAAAAACCCAACAACCAGAAGTCCAGGACCAGTTGGCTTTACAGGCAAATTCTATCAAACATTTAGAGAAGAGTTAATACCTATTGTACTCAAACTATTCCAAAAAATTGCAGAACAAAGAATACTTCCAAGTTCATTCTATGAGGCCACTATCACTCTGATTCCAAACTCAGATAAAGATAATGCAAAAATAAAATTACAAGGCAACACCACTGATGAACATAGACCTAAAAGTCCTGAGTAAAGTATTAGCGGACTAATCCATAAACACATTAAAAGGATCACACACCACGATCAAGTAGACTTTATCCCAGAGAATGCAAGGATTCTTCAACCCACGTAAATAAATCAATGTGATTCACCACATTAACAAACTAAAGAATAAAACAAACCTACAGCAACCATAATTGTCAACAGTGAAAAACTGAAAGAATTTTCTCCAAGATCAGGATCAAGGCCAGGATGTCCTCTCTTGCCACCTTTATTCAACATAATTTGAGAAGTCTTAGCCATATAAGAGTCATACACAACTGAGCGACTTCCCTTTCACTTTTCACTTTCATGCATTGGAGAAGGAAATGGCAACCCACTCCAGTGTTCTTGCCTGGAGAATCCCAGGGACAGGGGAGCCTGGTGGGCTGCCATCTATGGGGTCGCACAGAATCGGACACAACTGAAGTGACAACACCAGCAGCAGCAGCCATATAAGTCAGAGAAGGAAAAAATAAAAGGAATCCAAGTTGGAAATGAAGAAGTAAAACTGTCACTGTTTGCAGATGACATAGAAAATCCTAAAGATGCTACCAGAAAACAGTTACAGCCCATCAATGAATTTGATAAAATTATAGGATACAAAATTATAAAAAGGAATCTGATGCATTTCTGTGCATTAACAACAAAATGCCAGAAAGAGAAATTAAGAAAGCAAACCCATTTACCATCCCATTAAACAGAATAAAATACCCAAGACTAAACCTACCTGGAAGTGGAAGTGTTAGTCTCTCAATCATGTCTGACTCTTTGCGTCCCCAAGGACTATAGCCTGCCAGCCTCCTCTGTCCATGGAATTCTCCAGACAAGGACACTTGAGTGGGTTGCCATTCCCTTCTTCAGGGGATCTTCCCAATGCAGGAATTGATCCCAGGTCTCCTGCATTGCAGGCAGATTCTTTACCATGTGAGCCACCTGGGAAGCCCTATAAACCTACCCACGAAGGCAAAAGACCCATACTCAGAAAACTATAAGATACTAATGATAGAAATCAAAGATGACACAAACAGATGGAGAGATTTACTATGTTCTTGGATTGGAAAAATCAATATTGAGAAAATGACTATATTACCCAAAGTAATATATAGATTCAATGCAGTCCTTACCAAATTATCAATAGCATTTTCCACAAATTAGAACAAAAAATTTTTACAATTTGTATGGAAACACAAAAGGCCATGAATAGCTAAAGCAGGCCTGTGAAAGAAAAGCAGTGCTGGAGGAATCAGGCTCCTGAACTTCACAATATACTACAAAGCTACAGTCATCAAAGTAGTATGATACTGGAACAAAAACAGAAATATAGGTTATGAGACAGGACAGAAACTCCAAAGATAAACCCACACATCTATGTTTACCTAATCTATGACAAAGGAGGCAAGAAGATATAATGGAATACATACTTATCTTATAGCCAACAAATACATACACATAGCCAACAAATGTTCGTCTAGTCAAAGCTATGGCTTTTCCAGTAGTCATGTATGGATGTAAGAGTTGGACTGTGAGAAAGCTGAGCTGAAGAATTGATAACTTTTGAACTGTGGTGTTGGAGAAGACTCTTGAGAGTCCCTTGGACAGAAAGGAGATCCAACCAGTCCATCCTAAAGGAGATCAGTCCTGAATATTCATTGAAAGGACGGATGCTGAAGCTGAAGCTCCAATACTTTGGCCACCTGATGTGAAGAACTGACTCACTAGAAAAGACACTGATGCTGGGAAAGATTGAAGGTGAGAGGAGAAGGGGACGACAGAGGATGAGATGGTTGGAGGGCATCACTGACTCAATGGACATGACTTTTAGCATGCTTCAGGAGTTGGTGATGGACAGGGAAGCCTGGAGTGCTGCAGTCTATGGGACTGCAAAGAGTCGGACACAACTGAGTGACTGAACTGAACTGAACTGATATACTTATCTGATCAAAATAAGTAGCATTGGGAAAACTGGGCAACCACATGTATCAGAATGAAATTAGTATGTTCTCTAACACCATACACAAAATTAACTCAAAACAAATTAAAAAAAAGCTAAATGTAAGACTGGATACTACAGAACTTCTAGAGGAAAACATAGCCAGACACTCTTTGACATAAATTTCAGCAAGATCAACTTCCTAAAGTAATGAAAATAAAAACAAAAATAAACAAATGGGACCTAATTAAATTTCAAACTTTTGCATAGCACAGAAACCCCTAAACAAAACAAAAAGGCAACCTATGTAATGGGAGATAATATTTGTAAACAAAGTGACTAACAAGGGATTAATCTCTAAAATATATAAACAGCTTACTGTCAATCCTGTACCATTCAGGTGATTTAGAAGAGACTACCTATGCACAGTGTGGAGAAAGGCAAATCCTATACACTGTTAGTGGGAATGTGAATTGGTACAGCCATTATGGATTATGGCATGGAGATTTCTTTAAAATATCAATAGAACTATTGTATGACCCAGTAATCTCACTCCTGGGAATATATCCAGAGAAAACCATAATTTGAACTGATATATGCACCCTAATTGGAGAAGGCAATGGCACCCCACTCCAGTACTCTTGCCTGGGAAATCCCATAGACGAAGGAGCCTGGTAGGCTGCAGTCCATGGGGTCGCAAAGAGTTGGAAACGACTGAGCAACTTCACTTTCACTTTTCACTTTCATGCATTGGAGAAGGAAATGGCAACCTACTCCAGTGTTCTTGCCTGGAGAATCCCAGGGATGGGGGAGCCTGGTGGGCTGCCGTCTATGGGGTTGCACAGAGTTGGACACGACTGAAGTGACTTAGCAGCAGCATGCACCCTAATGTTCATTGCAGCACTATTTATAATGTCTAGGACATGGAAGCAATCTAAATGTCCATTAATGGGGGAGGGAGGTGGGAGGGGGGGTCATGTTTGGGAACGCATGTAAGAATTAAAGATTTTAAAATTAAAAAAAAAATAAAAAAAAAAAAAGAAAGATGGTACAGTTGCAAGGTGTTAATAGAGAGAGTTGATTTTTTAAAAGGTTCATGTTTGGTAGGCTGCAAAGTATCTCCTTGTCATACTGTGAAATTAGTTAAGGTTTGTTATGGTAGTTTTAATTATAAACATTCCTAATGTTCAATATCTAGAAATTATTTAAAATAAAATTTATTATTCTCTTTGAAAATGACACTAAAATGTTCTGATATATTTATGTAATAATTATACAATAAAATGTTCTTTATGTCTAAAAAAAAAATAATAAATAAATGTCCATTAATGGATGAATGGATAAAGATATGGTACTTATATACAGTGGAATATTATTACTCAGCAACTAAAAAGAATGAAATAATGCCATTTGAAGCAACATGGATGGATCTAGAGATTATCATACTAAGCGAAGTAAGTCAGACAAAGACAAATATCATATGGTCACCTATATGTGGGATTTTTAAAAAAGATGTTAAAGTGAAATGAAAGTGAGTCACTTAGTTGTATCTGACTCTTTTTGACTCCATAGACCCACCAGGCTCCTCTATCCATGGAATTCTCTAGACAAAAATACTTGTGTAGGTAGCCATTCCCTTCTTCAGGGGATCTTCCCAACCCAGGGATTGAACCTGGGTCTTCTACATTACAGGAGAATTCTTTACAATCTGAGCCACCAAGGATGCCCTGGTATAAATTAACTTACTTACAAAACAGAAATAGAGTCACAGACATAGAAGAAAATTTCGTGGTTGCCTGCATGCATGCTAAGTTGCTTCAGTCGTGTGCAAGTCTGTGTGATCCTATGAACGGTCAGGTTCCTCTTCCATGGGATCCTCCAGGTAAGAGTACTGCAGTGGGTCGTCATGCCCTCCTCCAGGGGATCTTCCAGACCTAGGGATCGAACCTGTGTCTCTTATGTCTCCTGCATTAGCAGGCAAGTTCTTTCCCACTAGCACCACCTGGGAAGCCCAAACTCATGGCTACCAGGGGAAATGGGGGAGACATATTGGGAGATTAGGATTACACATGTATGTGTGTGTTAGTCACACAGTCGTGTCCAACTCTTTGCAACCCTGTGGACTGAAGCACGCCAGGCTCCTCTGTCCATGGGGATTCTCCAGGCAAGAAAGCTGCAGTGGGTTGCCATTTCCTTCTCCAGGGAATCTTCCTGACCCAGGGATTGAACCTGGGTCTCCTGCACTGCAGATGGTTACTTTACCATCTGAGCCATATTACATTCCACATACACACTACAATACATAAACTAGATAACTGATAAGGACCTGCTGTATAGCACAGGGAACTCAACTTAATACTCTGTAATGACCCGTATGGGAAAAGAATCTAAAAAACTGTGGAGACTGATTCACTTTGCTGTATAGCAGAAGCCAACCCAACGCTGTAAATTAATTATACTCCAGTAAACACTAGTTTTTCAAAAACTGAAAAAACAAAAACCTTAAAGGATTTTTACCCTATTAAATGGTGCTCAAGTTTTAGAACTCCTCAGTTCCCTATTCTGTTATAATCAGATGAAAGAAATAGTAAACTTAGGAAATCTTGAATCAGTTGTTGCACAGAGCCCTTATCTAGCTCTGTGGCTACAGATACTATATTTTACTTTTCTGAACTTCAGTTCTCAATATTTAAGTTCAAGAGACCACACATAGACACACACAAGCACACACACACAGAGTTCTTTAGCAGCTGTAACAGGTGATGGCATCTTTGCTGCTTAGGATGGAATAATGCTCCTTGACAAATTTATCTCTATCTTTATTAAATGGTCCCTAACCTCTTTGACTTCTCAGTAATATATACCTGCAGACTATTGGTCTAGGTTAACATAATCTATAGCAGAAATTTTACTTGTAAATTGAAGTAGATAGTAAGTATAGTGTGGGTAGTGCTTCAACAGACACATAATATATATATTTACATAATATATATTTCTATTTTTATCATTGGAGACTTTCTGTTTGGGGAAATTGAAACAAATAGAATCCTACATATGTTTAAGTGAAAATATGAGTATATCAAGCTTAAAAGTTTTCTGTACATCAAATGTAGACAAAGTATCTTTGTCAATATCAGAAGCTATTCCTGGAACAATATGAATATAGGGAAAACTAGCAGTTTTTAAAGGTTTTAAAGAAAAGCTAATAATTTTTTTCCTCCATGAGTGACTTGAAAAGATTATTTGGATTACCAAATAGTAAAAATTTCATCTTCCACTGTGTTAGATGAATTCTATCCAAGATAATTATGCATTGTTATCTCAAGAACTAGTTATATTTATTCAGGCATAGGTATATCTAGAACAAATTTAGTCACATTTTCTTATGAATTTTCACTATATTGGTTGCCTTTGGATTGAAATAAAAATAAGTTTTAAGAAGTAAATGGATAATTACGAAACGGAAACTATCCCTTTTAGTTTTCCAGTTTTTATTTTCAGGAACTCAAGCCCCAGGCAAGTACCCAGTAGCTGTACTAAGGGGAGGAGCTTCTCTGTAGAGATTTGACAATTAGTTTTCTTTCTGAGAAGCTCTTCCTATAGAGTATCTGAGTTTTTGAAAACTAGACAACAATGACAGAATACCTCAACACATTGCTTATGTTTTCGAAGTCACTGGCGAGTCATGGATATAGGTCCAGGCTCAGTGGGTGGTTCATGAGAAAGGGTGACTGTAAAGCATAGCATCCCCTAATGTTCAGGTCTCCTATAAGACTATGCTCTTGAGCAAAATATTGCCCTTTTCATAACACCTAGAAGAGGATTCCGTCAGTGGCATCTGCCATGATTGAAGGAAACTTAAGGGAAATGAGAAATGCAGATACTTTCACCATGAACCTCTAAATCTGCTTCTGGGCCTTGATTTTACCTCATGCTTGTCAGTAACTAGCAAGTTTCAGCACCTCACATAAATCTCTGGGAAATTCAATTACTTCAGTCTTATTTCCAGTTCTAATTAAATAGTGACTAAAGGGTTCTGCACTTACCCCTCACCATCAACCTGTGTTTCCTATACCTATGACCTGAAATCAGATGCATGTAAGATAAGATAGTCCCTCGTGAAGTCTTTGATAGCCCTTCCATTTAAGGCTTAGCTATGTATTCTTTCAATGTCGTGTAGGTGTTCCCTATATACCTGGGCTAACCCTCTGCTTTTGTGATAATCAGTGTGGAGCCTTTGGATACCTGAGTAGTAGATTCAGGCCTATGACCTCCCTGCCTCCTCAGCTATAAACGTCACAGACCAGTTCATAGCCTACCTGCCTTTAGTTTCTGAGTTAAGTATTTTTGAATGTAGAATAAGTGCAGGTGGTGACTGCGGCCATGAAATTAAAAGACGCTTACTCCTTGGAAGGAAAGTTATGACCCACCTAGACAGAGTATTAAAAAGCAGAGACATCACTTTGCCAACAAAAGTCCGTCTAGTCGAGGCTATGGTTTTTCCAGTGGTCATGTATGGATGTGAGAGTTAGACTATAAAGAAAACTAGCGCTGAA
This sequence comes from Ovis canadensis, assembly GCF_042477335.2. NCBI lineage: Eukaryota > Metazoa > Chordata > Mammalia > Artiodactyla > Bovidae > Ovis > Ovis canadensis. The sequence continues at coordinate 95,531,970 of NC_091253.1, read as the reverse complement.
CAATTGATGCTTTTGAACTGTGGTGTTGGAGAAGACTCTTGAGAGTCCCTTGGACTGCAAGGAGATCCAACCAGTCATTCCTAAAGGAGATCAGTCCTGAATATTCATTGGAAGGCCTGATGCTGACGCTGAAACTCCAATGCTTTGGCCACCTGATACAAACAGCTGACTCATTGGAAAAGCCCCCGATGCTGGGAAAGATCGAAGGCAGGAGGATAAGGGGACGACAGAGGAATGGAAGGTTGGATGGCATCACTGACTCAATGGACATGGATTTGAGTAAACTCCAGGAGTTGGTGATGGACAGGGAGGCCTGGCTTGCTGCAGTCCATGGGGTCGCAGAGAGTCGGACACGACTGAGCGACTGAACTGAACTGAGACTAAGTGGGCTTGTATGAGGGGTTTCTTTTATGAGTAAAGGCCAAAAATTAAAAATATGAAAGTACGAATGATAAAACAGTAAGTAGACTAGCCGTTAATAACAATGACACTAACAGTAAAAGTGATAAATTAATGAAATAGACTACCTCTTGGGCACCGTGCTTAGTATGCCACATACATTAAAGCACTTAAAATTAGAACAATTCTATAATGCAATACATTACCCCACATTTGCAAGTGGTTATATGTCTGAGATAGTGTCATTGAGTAGGTAGGATTAGACATGCAGAGAGTTTTAAAAACTCTTCAGGTTAAAACTGAAAGAAAAAACTTAATAGAGGAATTCTGTCTGGCAACTGGTTAATGTCCCAAAGCAATCAGCAAATGAGCAAACCTTTCCCACATCAACCAACCTAATGTGTGCTCACGGAGGACTGGTTTATGTATTTCCTTGAGGATGTCTTTCTCGGAGCCAACTGCTACACTGCAACCCTGTTTACCATCCCGTAGAACTGAGGAACCATTGCCAAGTCTGCATAATTGTGAATCCTGGAGGACAGTGACTATGAATTGCTTACCTTCATGTCTCTCAGGGTGCTTTAAATTGAGGATCATTCACTTTAACTTCAGTCAGATTGTGTGAACATCCTATCTCGGGATTTAGCACATGCCATAAAAAAGCTCTGAACTATCCATTAACATCAGGGCTGATAAAATCAGGATCACTCAAGTCCCAACTCTGGAACATTGTGGTATCTGTGGCTAAGACTTAATGAAATTACATGTTCATGATTTGGTAACTGAATTTCTTTTCACAGTACAGAGAGTTGACTTTCTGCCAAGAAAAAGATATGTTTAGTAGATGTGTTACCATAGAAAGTCAACTATAAATTTTTATTTTTTATAAAGATGAAAACTCGCTGGAAATTAATGGAGGTTATCCTTCACATCACCAGAGTTCCCGTGATGTTGTGCTCCTGGTTGAAGAAGGATGAAAAGCACCGTTAGGAGGCTAGAAGTGAAAGAGGAGGGAGGGTTTTGTTCATTTGATTTGTTCATTTGATTCTCTCCCTGAAAGGCTAGGAAGGTCTCTCTTCTTCCAGGCTCAGGCCACTGGCTCCTCCCCTTCTTCAGGCTTTGAAATGAGAATAGTCATCTCCAAGCTATTACATTTTCCCTTGTGGTAACTCTACAAACACTTTAAACAGCATACTGTAAAGAAACCCTCACTGAATTATCATTTCGAATGCACCATCTGTTTTCTGTTGGAACTTTGACTGACAGAAATATCAACCCTCAAGACATAAAACAGTCCTAAATTTATTGCATCTGCCTTCTCCATCATCCTTTTTTGAGCTTTTTTTTTTTTTTTTTAACTGCCATGGTAAGCCTCCCGATCTTTGTCTTACTGGCTTTAACTTTCTCTCACCTTGCAAAAGGCTATAATCCCCTCTCTTGTTATTCTTTTTTTTTTTTTTTTTTAGCTTTTTTGATTAGCACTGACCTACATTATTCCTGTTCGCGACACAATCTTAGCTTAATTTTCTAAAGGTAAAAGACTACTGCAGCCAAATGGATTAAAAAAAATTCAAAATTCCCTGTGAACATAAGCTGCAAACGGCATAAATGACTTTTACTAGCTGCATGTGGCCCCGGTAACACTTCCCCAGTGGCTCAGTGGGTAAAGAATCTGCCTGCAATGTAGGAGACACAGGAGACTCAGGTTTGATCCCTGGGTGGGGAAGATCCCCTAGAGGAGCAAATGGCAACCCACTCCAGTATTCTTGCCTGGAAAATCCCATGGATAGAGCCTTGCAGGCTACAGTCCATGGGGTCACAATGAGTCAGATATGACTTCTGATAATATTTGGATTTTTTTATTCCACCTGTAGTGCTATATGGGGCATCCCAGGTGGCCTTAGTGGTATAAAATCTACTTGCCAATGCAGGACACATAGTGTTGGGTTCAATCCCTGGTCAGGAAGATTCCCTGGAGGAGGGCATGGCAACCCACTCCAGTATTCTTGCCTGGAGAGTCCCATGGACAGAGGAACCTGGCCTACAGTCTATATGGTCTCAAAGAGCCAGACACAACTGAAGTGACTCAGCAGTAGCAGCAGTACTGCTATATGTAAATAAGTGCTACTGTGAAAGTGGCTTTGTCACTTGAGACTAATGTGTTTTAGGGGAAAAAGTGTTTCATGGGACAGAGATTTCTGGTAATTGTTATCTATGTCAGTTGCCTTGAATCTCATAACTGACCCTGGAATACTTATGATAATAGCCTTTGCATCTACAGAATATGAAAACAAGCTTCAAAGTTAAAGAGAATCATTCTTCTATTGGTTCACTTGTCAAACATAATCAGTGTCTACTCTATGTCAGGCACCATGTTTGGTTTACAGATTTCAAAAATGAATAGGATACAACTCTCTGCCTTCAAGAAATTCACAGCTAGTGGTGGAGGCAGAAACATAAGCAGAAAGTAGAATGTAATGTAGAAGAGCAATAGAGAAATAGAGAAACAAATGCAATATTGAAGGAGCATAAAGGAGGAACCAATTTACCTTGGGTGATTACAGAAGATTTTCCAGAGGAGACCGTTTCTGAACTAAATCAACAGGAGTGGACATGTACAACTGCCTCATGAATATCCTATAAAAATTGCAGACTCAGCAAGGGCCACAGTGATGCATCATTGCTCACCACATATGCTCCCTCTGTATTCCCTCTTTTCTTAGATTCCATTCAGCCACCTAAGATACAAACCAGGACAGCAGCCATATTCAACCAGTCAACTACAAAATCCTGACAGTTCAGTTCCTTCAAGAGAATGTAAGCGAGGGCTCACCAAGCTTAAGTGAGAATTGATAAGAACACTGAGAACTCAACTGTTGTTGGAAATTAGGATGAGCTAATCCTCAAAGTGAGGGAGGAGAGTGAAAAAGTTGGCTTAAAGCTCAACATTCAGAAAATGAAGATCATGGCATCCGGTCCCATCACTTCATGGGAAATAGATGGGGAAACAGTGTCAGACTTTATTTTGGGGGGCTCCAAAATCACTGCAGATAGTGATTGCAGCCATGAAATTAAAAGACGCTTACTCCTTGGAAGAAAAGTTATGACCAACCTAGATAGCATATTCAAAAGCAGAGACATTACTTTGCTGACTAAGGTCCGTCTAGTCAAGGCTAGGGTTTTTCCAGTGGTCATGTATGGATGTGAAGGTTGGACTGTGAAGAAGGCTGAGTGCCGACGAATTGATGCTTTTGAACTGTGATGTTGGAGAAGACTCTTGAGAGTCCCTTGGACTGCAAGGAGAGCCAACCAGTCTATTCTGAAAGAGATCAGCCCTGGGGTTTCTTTGGAAGGACTGATGCTAAAGCTGAAACTCCAGAACTTTGGCCACCTCATGCGAAGAGTTGACTCATTAGAAGAGACTCTGATGCTGGGAGGGACTGGGGTTAGGAGGAGAAGGGGATGACAGAGGATGAGATGGCTGGATGGCATCACTGACTCGATGGACATGAGTCTGAGTGGACTCCGGGAGTTGGTGATGGTCAGGGAGGCCTGGCGTGCTGCGGTTCATGGGGTCACAAAGAGTTGGACACGACTGAGTGACTGAACTGAATGAACTGAACTGAATCCTCATGGTTGAACTTTCCTGGTAACTCAGCTGGTAAGGAATCCACCTGCAACGCAGGAGACCCTGGACCAATTCCTGGGTTGGGAAGATTCCCCTGGAGAAGAGATAGGCTACTCATTCCAGCCCTCTTGGACTTCTCTGGTGGCTCAGAAGGTAAAAAATCTTCCTGTAGTGTCAGAGATCTGGGTTCTATCTCTGCTTTGGGAAGATCCCCTGGAGGAGGGCATGGCAACCCACTCCAAAATTCTTGCCTGGAGAATCCCCATGTACAGAGGAGCCTGGCAGGCTTCAGTCTATAGGGATGCAAAGAGTTGGACACAACTGAGCGACTAAGCACAGCACCCAATCTTCATGTTTACAGGAATTTCTCCAAAAACACGCAAATCTCTACTTACAAATATAAAGCAAAAATAATCATTGAATGTTTTAAATTTTCAGAGACAGTTTAAGAGATTTTTGTATCAGACTGTCTGGGATTTCATTTTCACACATGTGGTGCTGAAAATTTAGATATAACTCCTTAAGGTGAGGGTGGGGAAAGGAATCACTTCAGACACACCAGAGAATTATTACTTTTCCTGAGTAATAATACTTATGGAGTATGCTTTACATAAGAATATTTTTGAAACAAGCAAACAAAAAGTTTGAGACAGCAAGGCTGAGATTAAGAGGAAAACTACCCATCACTGGTCATGATACTAATCTGCCACTCAGGAGAGAGATTATTTCTCTTTAATTTCTAGTTTTATGACAAAGCCCTTCTTAAGATTTGAGCAAACATAAAGGCATAATATGGGCTTTCCTGATGTCTCTGATGGTAAAAAATCTGCCTGCAATGCAGGAGACCCAGACATAATATAATTTCATTTAAAGTAGATTGCTATCAAGACAGTGGATTCATTAAAATGCCTATAAAACAAATAAGGGAGCCTATTTGGAAATACTAGCTATTTTTTAAAAAAATCAATCCATCAAGAATATGTTATCAGTTTTGTTTTTTTTTTAGTCTCTAAGTCATTATTGGGAATTTAATGCAATTTGAAGACTGCATTAGTGTAAAATAAACGAAATTACAAATTACTTAGATTATCGCACAGAATTTTGATGTTTAATACAAACTGAATATTTCTATTCTTCATTTTTTCATTCATTTTACAAAGTAAACTTACATGTGAATATTCTAAAATTGCTCATCCTAAATAAAGTACTTTCATTTCACAAGTGCTTAGTAATTACTGCTGTCACTAGTGCAGCCAAAAAAATAAGTTCAGTTCAGTTCAGTTCAGTCACTCAGTCATGTCCGACTCTTTGCGACTCCATGAATCGCAGCACGCCAGGCCTCCCTGTCCATCACCATCTCCCGGAGTTCACTCAGATTCACGTCCATCGAGTCAGTGATGCCATCAAGCCATCTCATCTTCTGTCGACCCCTTCTCCTCCTGCCCCCAGTCCCTCCCAGCATCAGAGTCTTTTCCAATGAGTCAACTGTTTGCATGAGGTGGCCAAAGTACTGGAGTTTCAGCTTTAGCATCATTCCTTCCAAAGAAATCCCAGGTCTGATCTCCTTCAGAATGGACTGATTGGATCTCCTTGCAGTCCAAGGGACTCTCAAGAGTCTTCTCCAACACCACAGTTCAAAAGCATCAATTCTTCGGCGCTCAGCTTTCTTCACAGTCCAACTCTCACATCCATACATGACTACTGGAAAAACCATAGCCTTGACTAGATGGACCTTTGTTGGCAAAGTAATGTCTCTGCTTTTGAATATGCTATCTAGGTTGGTCATAACTTTCCTTCCAAGGAATAAGTGTCTTTTAATTTCATGGCTGCAGTCACTATCTGCAGTGATTTTGGAGCCCCCAAAAATAAAGTGTGACACTGTTTCCACTGTTTCCCTATCTATTTCCCATGAAGTGATGGGACCAGATGCCATGATCTTTGTTTTCTGAATGTTGAACTTTAAGCCAACTTTTTCACTCTCCTCTTTCACTTTCACCAAGAGGCTTTTTAGTTCCTCTTCACTTTCTGCCATAACGGTGGTGTCATCTGCATATCTGAGGTTATTGATATTTCTCCTGGCAATCCTGAAAATAGTAGGTTTTTCTCTAAGATGGGAGACAAAAGTGATCTTCCCTTTTTATCATAAAATATAACCTTAGCATATGTAAATCCAGCTATGAAGTCCAAAATAATTCATTCTTAAGTTTAATGAAAACAGACTTCATAGATATTTTACATTCTAATGACTGAGGCACTTAGGCAAAACATGTTGTCCTCTGTTCTGGCTAGGGGTGAACAATATGTAATATTTTATGTTATCCACATTAATCAGGACATTTATTCATGATGCTTTGAGGATTCCAAAATTATCATTAATGTATTGATATTTGGAAGCTAAGTCCCAATTTCTAACGTTTCTTGAATCTTCTACTGCTTGATAGAACACAGCTTTCAAGGATCCTAGGGGTATTCTGTGTTGATGTTGCTCTCACAGTGATATCAGAAGATAAAGAGACAGATACGTACAAAAACCCTACAAAATTGCTAAATCAGTTTCAATAAATCAAAATAAATGAGAAGTTGTAATTTTCCTATTCTGTTTTGTGGTTAACACATCAGTTATTCTTGGTCACTTCAGACATGTCTTATTCTTTGCAACCCTATAGACTGTAACACGTTAGACTCCTCTGTCCATGGGATTCTCCAGGCAAGGATACTAGAGTAGGTTGCTATGCCCTCCTCCAGGGGATCTAGTCAACCCAGGGATCGAACCCGACTCTCATTCTGTCTCCTGCATTGGCAGGTGAGTTCTTTACCACTGGCGCCACCTGGGAAGCCCTTAGTCACTATCTCAGAGACAGTAAAATATGGGACAAACCAGGCATAAGTCAAACAAGTGGCCTGAACTTCCTGGGCTGTCAGGAAACAAGGGACAGAGCTAAAGGCCGCGAGACTCTCTCAGTTTTCTCAAGCTGGCTCAGGACCAATCTTGGTCATAGACACATAGAACTCTTAGGAAAAGAGAGAGAATATATTTTCTGCATGAGAGTATCTTTGGTTAAATCTATTGTTCATTCTTCTTGCTTCCTTTTATAAAAATTGAGTCCCTTAGTTGATGAGTAGGGGTGAACCATGTATAAAAGAAATATGGATCACAGATAACGCAATTTTAAAAAATATTTGGTGCAGCCTAGTTGAGGCTGATGCCAAGCAGTTCCGTTCAGTGCAGTAGCTCAGTCATGTCCGACTCTTTGCGACCCCATGGACTGCAGCAAGCCAGGCCTCCCTGTCTATCACCAACTCACGGAGTCCACCAAAACTCATGTCCATTGAGTTGGTGATGCCCTCCAACCATCTCATCCTTTGTTGTCCCCTTCTCCTCCTTCCTTCAATCTTTCCCAGCATCAGGGTCTTTTCAAATGAGTCAGTTCTTCGCATCAGGTGTCCAAAGTATTGGAGTTTCAGCTTCAGCATCAGTCCTTCCAATGAATATTCAGGATTGATTTCCTTTAGGATGGACTGGCTGGATATCCTTGCAGTCCAAAGGGCTCTCAAGAGTCTTCTCCAACACCACAGTTCAAAAGCATCAATTCTTCGGCACTCAGCCTTCTTTATAGTCCAGCTCTCACATCCACACGTGACCACTGGAAATACTACAGGGCCCACCATGGATTCCCATGAGATCTAAGACGAGTTGTTGAGCTTCTCTGTTTACTCCTCATCCTGTTACGTTCCTTAAGATGAATGAACTCTTTAGACAAAGGCAAAACATCAACTAAAATAATGCTAGTGTAAATTTGTGTATTGTGCACGTGAGAGGAGGGCTTTGGTCTAAAATGTTCAACATAATTGATTTTGATTAGGAGATTTACTGGAAATAAATGTCACAAGACAATATAGTCTTTGATAAGCTTAAAATTAAGTTTACACTCAAAGAAAAAATCTTGCCCATTAGAGCTAAACTGTTACCAATGCCCAGGTTAACCCTTGCTAAGAAGTTGTCCATACAGTATAATTTACTATTTCTTTTTAGCCAATGGAGTACCAGAAACTATTTAATACTTTCATTCATAGATGTATAACATCCTAATAAATGTAGAGCTTTAGAGGAGAACAGGGTTCCAAATCTGATTGTTCCAATTACAGACTGTGACATTTATTTGATCTTTCTATCTCAATTTCCTTTTCTATAAAATGAGTATAAAATAGTACATATGTACAAGAATAGGACTATTGAGAAGCTTAACTGAGTGAATGGTTATAATATCTTTAGTCTACCACTGTATGTGGTATTAGAGTAAAATAAATGTTAGCTATTTTTCTACACCAAGGAATTTAAACAGATATGTCAGAGTTATTCTAAGGTATAGAAAATTTAAAGTCTCTTGAATAAGATTACTAAACTGAGGTAAAAGAAGAACATCTAACTTCATTAACTCCTTTACCTATTTGTTTACTTTGATTTTTATAAGCCCTATGTTCTCTCATGCTAATTCATACATCTAGGCACATAAAATCTTGAAATGGTTTAATATAGACCAATTAGTTTATAGCCTTTTGCCTCTCCTTTCTGTATCTCATTCTCAGTCCCCTAATTTTGGGATATAAGAAAATACATTTAAAACTGAGTGGTGCTTTAGCAACTTGCCTTCCCTTCCCAAGATGTAGAGATAGATAAAGGTTTTGTTCCTTGTCTCAAGATAGCTTCAACACAGCCTGCAGCAGCACTGTCAGCACCATCCCTGTGATGCCAGGGAATCGTGGGGAATGCCACTGTGCCGGTGCCAATCTGTCGCCTGGGATCCTTCAAAGACTACTTCAGAGTGCTTTCCAGTTTCTAAAGTTCTTCTACAGGCTCATGAGAGGGATCCTGGGGCCTCTGCATGTGATTAGAAGTACGGTTTTCCTTATTCTCCTCTCCACCTCCCCGTGAACGGCAAACATCCGTGAGCCTCTTGCTCTCTAAGTCTGTAGGACTCTTCAGCTGTCTATACAATGGTATTCATAATGATATTTGAAACTTAGGGTAGTTTGTAAGAAATATCCAAAGAATTATCTATCTGTTCATCTAATCTGTTACAGATTTGATTCCTATAGATGTTTCAAACGTTAATAATAAGATAACCTTCCAAGCATTCAAAAGCACATAATGTCTTCTGGAGGTATCAGAGTAATATAATAATGAACAGAAGAGCATGATGCTAATAAAGAATGTGTTAAGTCACTATATGGGCAACAAAGGCTAAATCTCATGAGGAAATGCTGTGAAGCAGTATAAACACAAACCACACATGATTCCTCTTGGGTAGGCTATAGTGTTCAGTCATTTGGTCAGTCTAGATGTTGCTGTGAAGGTATTTCTTAGATGTGATTAACATTCACAATTGGTAGACTTTCAGTAAAGCAGATTGCCCTACAAAATATGTACACGCCTCATCCAATCAGTTGAAGGCCTTAACAGCAAAGACTGAGGTTTCCTGAAGAAGAGTTCTGCCCTAAGACTGTGACAAGCCCTCTTCTATAGAAACAGGACGAATATACTAGGAATATGTTTTTATAAACTAATCAGTTGAGTGTTGCAGTGATGTAATATGAAAATGCTATTCTTCTTTCCTTTGCGGTGTTTCCTGCAAATGAAATAGTACTAATTCCTGATTCAACAAGAAACCAGAGCTCCACCTAGGGGTAGAGTCCCAGGCTGAGATATAGAAAGTTAAGTGTTACAGCATATACAACATATTTCAAGCAATATACAGATGGAAATTTTCTTAAGGAAAATAAGATTGTATTTGAAAAATCACGTTTTAACAAAACAAGAAAAAGACTGACATAAAACCCTGCCTAAGTTTCTAGCCTGCTGGCCTGCTCTGCAGATTTTGAACTCAAAACTACAATATCAACTCTCTTAAATGTCCAGTTGGCTGGCCTATCTTATAAACAACACATTTGCCAGCTCCCACATGAACCAAGTCCTTAAAATCTCTTTCTCCCTTTCCCCCTCTCCTTCCTTTCCCTCTTCCTCTCCATCCTTCTCTCTTCCCCTCTTCCTTCCCCACTTTTTCTAGCACCCAATGAATAAAGATCATGGACAAACCAACTCCCTCAATCATTTACTTTCATCTTTACTGAAAGATAATTAACATGATACTGTGTAAGTATAAAGTGTATACTGTGATGGTTTGATATACATAGATATTGTAAAAAAAATTTTCACAATAAGGTTAGTTAACACACCCTTCACTTCACATAATTACCATTTTGTTGTTGTTGTTGTTGATGTTAATTTGAGAACCTTAAAACTCTTCTAGCAACTTTCAGGTACATAATACAGCTCTGGGAAAAACCTGAAAGTTCTTCAAGCCCCAAAATGAAGCAGCTGGTCATTGGAAGTGGGCTGGTTGCACATCAAACTAGTGGGATCCAAGTGGTACGAATGAAGAGCAAACTTATCTGCTCAATCCATTCCTGGTATCTGCTTGCTCAGACTGCCAGCTTATCACAATTCTAAAACAAAAACAAGGAAAAAAAAAAAAAAGAAGAAGGTTTAATGGGTTCAACTGAAGTGCACATGGTTACAGCTGGTCCATTCCCGCTGCCTCTTCTACCTTCTTTTCCCCTCAGCCTGCATTTCTGTTTGTCTTGCTCACTTGTCTGGCGAGAGTCTAGACCTTTATGCCTGAGAGGCCTGTGCCCTCAGTTGCCAGACCCTTTTCAGGTCTGTTGCTGCAATGACCCATTTATAGTTTGTACTGAATATGGAAGCAGCAAGGATTGCCACAACAAATCACCTGAGTTCCAGACATGCTCCACCCTGCTGCCGTTATTAGAGGCAGCTGTTAGGGTTCCTGACAAGCAAGGTGCTTACTTCTATTTGTTGGTCTACTGAAATGAGGGTCCAAAATGACCACGTCAGAAGGTATAATTTTAAGTTTACAAAACATCCTTGTTTTGTTTCTTTGCAGATGATACAATTTTTTTTTTCCGCTTAAAAAATCAGCTTTAGCAAGGAATGATGCTCAAGCTGAAACTCCAGTACTTTGGCCACCTCATGAGAAGAGTTGACTCATTGGAAAAGACTCTGATGCTGGGAGGGATTGGGGGCAGGAGGAGAAGGGGACGACAAAGGATGAGATGGCTGGATGGCATCACTGACTCAATGGACGTGAGTCTGAGTGAACTCCAAGAGTTGGTGATGGACAGGGAAGCCTGGCGTGCTGCAATTCATGGGGTCGCAAAGAGTCAGACACGACTGAGTGACTGAACTGAAATGAACTGAGGTAAGAATTCGCCAATATTAAGAATTTGAAAATTTGAACAAATAAAGTTATATAGCTGCAATGCTAATGATACAAGACAGAATTGGCAAACTACAGCTCACAGGTCATATTTGGGCGCTGCCTATTTTTACAAAAATCATTTGAACATAGCCACTCCCTTTCATTTATGTATTGTCTGTGGCTGTTCTGCAGCACAATGGTAAAGTTGTGTAAAAGCAGGAGAGACTATGCCACCAGCAAAGGTTAAAATACTTCTTATTTGTGCCTTTATAGAAGTTTACTAATCTCTGATATAAAACATTTCCTTCACTCCTTTGCAATTAATCTTCTTTTAGCGCCAACACCTAGCAGTCACAGATGAGCCTCTTGCCACTATAGCTTTGGCTTTCTAAAATATTTTCCAGAGTTATTGAGATAAAATTGACATATAACACTGTATAAACTTAAGGTGCATATTAGATATATCACAAAATAATTATCACAATAGATTTAGTGGTATCTAGCTCTCATAAATGGAGAAGGCAATGGCATCCCACTCCAGAACTCTTGCCTGGAAAATTCCATGGTTGGAGGAGCCTGGTAGCTGCAGTCCATGGGGTAGCTACTTTTCATTTTCATGCATTAGAGAAGGAAATAGCAACCCACTCCACTGTTCTTGCCTGGAGAATCCCAGGGATGGGGGAGCCTGGTGTGCTGCCGTCTATGGGGTCGCACAGAGTCAGACATGACTGAAGCCACTTAGCAGCAGCAGCAGCAGCTCTCATAAGATAGAACTTTAAAGAAAGAGAATCTTTTTTTTCTTTTGATGAGAATGGTTAAGTATTACTCTCTTAACAATCTTCCTTTTAACATACAACATTGTTAATTATCATGTTGTAACTTACACCTGTACTATTTACAACTGGAAGATTGTAACTTTGAAATACCCTCATCTAATTATCCCTCCCTCCACCCTCTGCCTCTGGTAACCAAAAATCTGATCTCTTTTCTATGAACTTGTTTGTTTGTATTTGAAGTATAGTTGACCTGCAACACTCTGTTTGTTCCTGGTACACAATATAGTGATTCAGTAATTCTATACATTTCAAAATGATAATCATGATCAGAGCAGCTTTCCTCTGTTACCATACAAAGATATTGCATAATTATCAAGCTACAAGGGAAACCCAGTTATTGACTCTATTACCCATGAAAGTGTGCTAGTCACTCAATCGTGTCTGACTTTCTGCCACCTCATGGACCACCAGGCTCCCCTGTCCATGGGTATTTTACATGGACAAGAATACTGGAGTAGGTTGCCATGCTCTCCTCAAGGGGATCTTCCCAACCCTGGGATCAAACCCAGGTGTCATGCATTGCAGGCAGATCCCTTACTGTCTGAGTCACTCAGGAAGCCCCGTATTACCCCTGATGTAAATTTAATACCTGTGACTCATTTATTTTGTAACTGAAAGTTTATGTATTTCAAACTCCTTTACCTATTTCTTTCCTCCCACCCCACACCCTCCTCCTCTGGCAGCCACATGTTTGTGTCCTGCATCTGTAACTGTTTCTGTTTAGGTGCCTTTGCTCATTTGTTTTGTTTCTCATGTTCCATAAGTTAAATCACACAATGTTTGTTTTTTCTCTGATTTATTTCACTTAGCATAGTACCATCCATGTTAAGTCCATCCATTAAGTCCATCCATGTTATCGCAAGTGGCAAGAATTCATTTATTTTTATATTTGACAAATATTCCATGATGTATATATTGTGTGTATATATATGGTATATATATACTGTCTATTCTTTATCTGTTCATCTATCAGCATCAAGCCATGGTTGCGTCCATATGTTGGCTATTGTAAAAGATACTACAAGGAACAGAAAGGTGCATACATCTTTTCCAATTAAGATTTTTTAATTATCTGTTTTTTTCAAGTAAATACCTGAGAGTAGAACTGTTTTATCATATGATAGTTCTGGGCTTCCCAGGTGGTGCTAGTGGCAAAGAATCCACTTGCCAATGCAGGAGACTTAAGAGACGTGGAATCAACCCACTGAGTCAGGAAGATCCCCTGGAGGAGGGCATGGCAACCCACTCCAGAATTCTTGTTGGAGAAGCCCGTGGACTGAGGAGCCTCGGGGGCTCTAGTCCATAGGGTTGCAGAGTCGGACTTGAGTGAAGCAGCTTAGCATGCGCACATGCATGATATTTGTATTATTTGGAGGAGACTACTTAGTGTTTTCCATTGTGGGTGTATCATCTTACATTCTCACCAAGAGTGCATAAGAATTCACTTTTCTCCACATTCTTGTCAACAGTTCTTATTTGTTCTCTTTTTTATAATAGCAATTTTGACAGGTGTGAGATGATATCTCATTATGGTTTTGATTTGCATTTCCCTGATGATTAGTGATGTTGAGCATCCTTTCATATGTCTGTTGTCCAAATGTCGGTTTTCTTTGGACAAATGTCAATTCAGATCTTGTGCCTATTTTTTTATTGGGTTGTTTGTGTTTTTGACATTGAATTGTATCTGTACATTGAGTATTCTGGATGTTAACCCATTGTCAGATATGTCATTTGCAAATCTCTTCTCCCGTTCAGCAAGCTGCCTTTAGGTGAGGTGATAGTTCCTTGCACTGAGCAAAAGCTAAAAAGCTCAATGTAGTCCTATTTGTTTATTTTATCTTTTGTTTCCTTTGCCTGAGGAGACAGATCCAAAAGAAATATTACTAAGAACCTATGTCAAAGAGTGTACAACCTATGTTTTCTTCTAGAAATGGTACAGTTTCAGGTCTTACATTGAAATCTTTCATCTATTTTTAGCTTATTTTTGTATACAGTGTGAGCAAGTAGTCCAGTATGATCCTTTTACATGTAGCTGTCCAGTTTTCCACCATATACTGAAGATGTTGTCTTTTTCTCATTTTTATTCTTGCCTCATTTATCATGCATTAATCATGCACATAACTGAGGGTCTATTTCTGTGCTCTTTATTCAGCTCTATTGATCTATGTGTCTGTTTTTGTGCCAGTACCAAACTATTTTGATTAACTTCTTTGTAGCTTTATAGTATAGTTGGAAATCATGGCATGAGACAGCTCCTGAGGTTTTTCTTCTTTTGTAATGTTTTTTTGGCTATTCGGGATCTTTGGTGGTTACATACAAATTTTAGAATCATTTGTTCTTGTCCTGTGAAAATGTCAGCAGTATTTTGATAATGATGGCATTAAATCTGAAAATTGGCTTGGGCAGTATGATCATTTTAACAATATTAACTCTTCCAAGCCATGAGCACAGTGTGGCTTCCATTTGTGTCATTTTCAATTTCTTTCGGCAGTGTCTTATAGTGTTCTGAGTACAGGTATTTTAAATCTTTAGTTAGATCTTTTCCCAAGTATTTTATTCTTTTTGATGCAGTTATGAATGGGATTGTTTTCTTAATTTCCTTTTTATGATAGTTTTTTAATGGTAGAAATTACTGTATGTTAATTTTGTGTCTTGCAACCTCAATGAACTCATTGATGAAGTCTAACAATTTTTTGGTAGTGTTTTTAGAATTGTCTATGTATTGCATCCTATCATCTGAAAACAGTGAGTTATACTTCTTCCTTTCCAATTTGAATTTGTTTATTTATTTTTCTTGATTTGCTGTGGCTAGGACTTGCCATTCTATTTTAAATGAAAGTGGCAAGAGCAAGCATACTTGTTGTGTTCCTGATCTTAGACTAAATGCTTTCATCTCTTCAGCGTTAAATATGATGTTAGCTGTGGGCTTCCTATTTATGGCCTTTATTATGTTGCTGCTGCTGCTGCTAAGTCACTTCAGTCGTGTCCAACTCCGTGCGACCCCGTAGATGGAAGCCCACCAGGCTTCTCCGTCCCTGGGATTCTCCAGGCAAGAACACTGGAGTAGGTTGCCATTTCCTTCTCCAATGCATGAAAGTAAAAAATGAAAGTGAAGTCGCTGAGTCGTGTCCGACTCCTAGCGACCCCATGGACTGCAGCCTACCAGGCTTCTCCATCCATGGGATTTTCCACGCAAGAGTACTGGAGTAGGGAGCCATTGCCTTCTCTTTATTATGTTATGTTCCCTTCCTTTATCCCGACTTTCTTGAGAGTTTTTACTGTGGGTGTATATTTGGATTATGTCGAATGCTTTCACTTCATCTGTTGATATGATCTTGTAATTTTTATCCTTTGTTTTGATGATCACATTGATTGATTTGTAAATATCAAACCATCCTTGCACTTCTGGGATAAACCTTACTTGATCACAGTATATGTTCCTTTTAATGTATTGCTGAAACAGGCTTGTAATATTTTGTTGGTAATTTTTGCATTATTACTCATCTGTGATATTAGCCTGTAACTTTCTGTGTGCAATATCTTCCACCTGGTTTTGTTATATGGATGACACTGGCCTCAGTGAATGAGTTCAGAAGCACTCCTTCCTCTGTGATGTTTTGGTATAATTTGAAAAGGATAGATATTAACTCCTCTTCAGAATACCTGGTAGAATTTACTTGTGAAGCCACCTGGTTCTAGATTTTTATCTGTTGCTTGTTTTTTATTGCTTCATCAATTTCTTTGCTGTCAATTTGATTGCTCATATTTTCTATTTCTTCCTGATACACTTTTGAGAAATTATGTATTTCTAGAAATTTGTCATTTCTTCTAGTTTGTCCTTTTTATTGGCATATAATTGTTCATGGTAATCTCTTATATTCCTTTGTATGTATGTGGTGTTGACTGTAACTTCTCTATTTTCATTTCTGATTTTATTGATTTGGGTCCTCTCTCTTTTTCTCTTAATGAGTCGGATTAAAGTATATCAATTTCATTTATATTTTCAAAGAACCAGCTCCTAGGTTCATTGATATTTTCTATTACTTATGAAGTCTCTCTGCACTAATTTTTTATCTCTTTTCTTCTACTAACTTTGAGTTTTATTTGTTCTCCTTTTCCTACTTCCTTTAGGTATGAAGTTAAATTGCTTATGTGAAATTTTTCTTATTTCCCAAGGTAGGCTTTATTTTTCTTTCTTTCTTTCTTTCTTTTTTTTTTTTTTTTTGCTATAAACTTGCCGTTAGAACTACATTTGTTGTATCCCATAGATTTGGGACCTTTGTGTTTTTATTTGCCTCCAGATATTTTTTTTTTTTTCCTTTTTGATCTGTCCAGCTTCTATTGCTTTGGGTTTTGTTTTTTTTTTTCCTTGTAGTTAGTTTCTAGTCTTACACTGCTTGTGGTTGGAAAAGATGCTTGATATGATTTCAATCTTCTTAAATTTACTGATACCTGTTTTGCGGACTAGCATGCAATCTGTACTAAAGGAGGTTCCATATGTGCTTGAAAGGAATGTGTATTCTGCTGCTTTGGATGGAATGTCTTAGAGATATCTATTAAGTCTTTATGGCTTAATGTTTCTTTTAAAGCCAGTGTTTCTATATTAATTCCCTGTCTGGATGATCTGTCCATTGATCCAAGTGAGGCATTAAAGTTCTATACTGCTATTGTGTTACTGTCAACTTCTCCCTTTATGTTTATTCATTTTTATGAATTTAGGTGCTTCTATACTGTGTGCATATACTTTTACAATTGCTATATCTTCTTGGATCAATCCCTTGATCATTATGTAATGTCCTTCTTTGTCTCTTGTTACAGTCTTTGTCTTAAGGTCTGTTTTGTCTGATATAAGTATATAAGTATATAAGCTACCTGCTTTCCTTTGGTTTCCATTTTCATGGATACCTTTTCCCATCTTTTCACTTTCAGTCTGTGTGCCTTTAGATATGAAATATTTTTTGTAGGGAGGATATATTTGTTTTTTTCTTTTGTAATTATTCCATCACTGTACATCTTTTGATTGGAGAATTTATCCTTTTCACATTTAAAATAATTACTGATAAGTATGTACCTTTTAAGTCATTTTATTTGTTGGTTTGGGGCAGTTTTGAGGTTGTTTTTTTTTTTTTTTCATTGTTCTTTTCTTTTTCTTTTCTCTCTTCCCTTGTGATTTAACAACAATCTTTAGTGTTATATATGGATTCCTTTCTTTTTTTTGGTTTGACTCTCCAAGATCAGCAGATGAACCTGACCTAAGTTTCTTTCAAACTGTTGCTTCTGCCCTGGATCTTGGAACATGTGAGATTTTGTGTACACACCTTAAGGTGGAATATTTATCTCTCGCAATCTTCTGGCTCTCCCAAAGTAAATCCAACTAATCTTCAAAGCCAAATGTTCTAGGGGCTCATCTCACTGGTGCAGGATCCCCAGACTGGGGAGCCCCATGTGGCACTGGGCCCACACTCCTTGGGGGAGAACCTCTGCAATCGTAATTATCTTCTTACATGTGGGTAGTCTACCCAGGTTTATGGCTCTTAACTACACCATATCCCAACCCCTTCTATCAGTCTTATTATGACTCCTTCTTTATATCTTTAGGTGGAGAAGATGTTTTCTGCTAGTCTTCTTGTTGCTCTCATATAGTTGCTCTGAAAATTATTGTAATTTGTGTGCCTGAGGAAGGAGTTAAGGTCAAATTCCTCTTTACTCTGCCATCGTAACCACTCCTCTAATAACATTTTATTTAATAAAATTTATAAGAAAATCCTAAATAAACTGTTAGTACTAACAATAAACTGCTGGATTAATCAACAAATTTAGTGAAGCTGCCGTATACAAAATCAACATATAGAAATAGTTGTTTATATATACTAACGACAGAATATTTGAAAAAGTAACAGAAAACAGGCATTCACAATAGCATCAAAAACAATAAAATACTTTGGAATAAATTTAACCAACAAGGTGGAAGATCTGCGTGCTTAACCTATAAGACTTTGATGAAAGAAATTGAGAAAAACACAAACAAAGGTAAAGATATCCTTAGCCATGGATCAGAAGAAATAATATTGGTAAAATGTGCATACTACCCAAAGTCATTTATAGATTTAATGCAATACCAATCAAAATTCCAATAGAAGTTTTCACAGTAATAGAAAAAAATCCTAAAACTTGCATAGAACCAGCAAAGACCCCAAATATCAAAAGCAATCCTGAGAAAGAAGAGCAAAGCTGTAGTCATAATAACTCCTACTGTACTACAAAGCTATAATAATCAAAACAGAATGATATTGGCATAAAAATAGACACATAAACCAATGTATCTGAACTGAGGACCCAGAAATAAACTTGCACATATATGGTCAACCAGAGATCAAATTGCCAACATCCACTGGATCATGGAAAAAGCAAGAGAGTTCCAGAAAAACATCTATTTCTGCTTTATTGACTATGCCACAGCTTTTAACTGTGTGGATCATAATAAACTGTGGAAAATTCTGAAAGAGATGGGAATATCAGACCACGTGACCTGCCTCTTGAGAAATCTGTATACAGGTCAGGAAGCAACAGTTAGAACTGGACATGGAACAACAGACTGCTTTCAAATAGGAAAGGGAGTACGTCAAGGCTGTATATTGTCACCCTGCTTATTTAACTTCTATGCAGAGTACATCATGAGAAACGCTGGGCTGGAAGAAGCACAAGCTGGAATCAAGATTGCCGGGAGAAATATCAATCACCTCAAATATGCAGATGACACCTCCCTTATGGCAGAAAGTGAAGAGAAACTAAAAAGCCTCTTGATGAAAGTGAAAGAGGAGAGTGAAAAAGTTGGCTTAAAGCTCAACATTCAGAAAACAAAGATCATGGTATCCACTCCCATCACTTGATGGGAAATAGATGGGGAAACAGTGGAAACAGTGTCAGAGTTTATTTTTCTGGGCTCCAAAATCACTGCAGATGGTGATTGCAGCCATGAAATTAAAAGACGCTTACTCCTTGGAAGAAAAGTTATGACCAACCTAGACAGCATATTCAAAAGCAGAGACATTACTTTGCCAACTAAGGTCCCTCTAGTCAAGGCTATGGTTTTTCCAGTGGTCATGTATGGATGTGAGAGTTGGACTGTGAAGAAGGATGAGTGCCAAAGAATGGATGCTTTTGAATTGTGGTGTTGAAGACTCTTGAGAGTCCCTTGGACTGCAAGGAGATCCAATCAGTCCATCTGAAGGAGATCAGTCCTGGGATTTCTTTGGAGGGAATGATACTAAAGCTGAAACTCTAGTACTTTGGCCACCTCATACGAAGTGTTGACTCATTGGAAAAGACTCTGATACTGGGAGGGACTGGGGGCAGGAGGAGAAGGGGACAACAGAGGATGAGATGGCTGGATGGCATCACTGACTCGATGGACGTGAGTCTGAGTGAACTCTGGGAGTTGATGATGGATAGGGAGGCCTGGCGTGCTGCAATTCATGGGGTCACAAAGAGTCGGACACGACTGAGTGACTGAACTGAACTGAACTGAATATTTGATAAGAAAGCCAAGAATATTCAACAGGGAAAAATAATTCTTCAATATATGGTGTTGAGTAAATGGGATAACTATATGCAGAGTGAAAGTGGACATTTTTCTTACACCATACCCAAAAATTAACTCAAAATGGATTAAAGACTTAAAAACATAAGAACTAAAACCACAAAACTCCTAGAAGAAAATAGGAAAAAATTCCTTGGCATTGTTCTCAGAAATAATTTTTTTGGATATGACACCAAGAACATAGGCAGCAAAAGCAAAAATTAATACATTGGACTACCTCAAACTAAAAACCTTCTGCAGAGAAAAAAAAAAAGTCAACAAAATGGAAAGGCAATGGTTGGAATGGTATAAAGTATCTACAAATTATTTCAGAAGGGCTTAATATTCAACATATATAAAGAACTCATGCAACTCAAAAAATAGCATATATATATATATACACATACATATATGGTTTAAAAATTTGCAGAGAAGCTAAATAGACATTTTTCCAAAGAAGACATGCAAATGACTAACAGGTACATGCAAAGGTGCTCAACTTCATTAAGTACCAGGGAAATGCAAATCAAAACTGCAGTGACATACCGCCTCATACCCTTAGAATGACTTTCACCAAAGTGATAAGTATAGGTAAGGATATGGAGGAAAAAAAAAATCCCTGTGCACCATTTATGGGAATGTAAATTTTGGTTATGGAAAACATATGAAGACTCCTCAAAAACTTAAAAATAGAGTTATCATGCAATCCAACAATCCCACATCTGGGTATCAAAAAGAAATGAAAACAGAATTTCAAAGAGATATATGTACTCCATGTTCATTCAAGCATTATTTACACTAGGCAAGATAGAAAAACAACCTAAGTGCTCATTAGTAAATAAATAAAAGATGGGGTGTGTGTGTGTGTGTGTGTGTGTATACATACATATACAGTGGAATATTATTCAGCTATGAGAAAAAAAGAAAATCTTGCCACTTGCAAGAATATGAATGAATTTGAGGGCATCTTGCTTAAAACAAAGACAGACATTGCTGAATGATATCACTTGTATGTAGAATATAAAAAAGCCATACTCAAAGAAACAGAGACCAGAATGGTTGCTACCAGGGGTTGGGGGAGTAGGGGAGATGGAGAGATGTAGGCCAAAGGGCACAAAATTCTAGTAATAAGATGAGTCAGTTCTGGGGATCTAATGTACAGTATGCTAATTACAGTTAATACTACATTATGTTGCTGAAAATTGCAAGAAAGTAGATCTTAAATATACTTACCACAAAAAATAAATAGCAATTATGTGAAGCGGCTAAGGTGTCAGCTAAAGCTCTCATGGTAGTCATTTTGCAGTATAGAAACAAATGTATCAAATCAACATGTACACATTAACCTTACTGAATGTGCTATGTCAACTATATCTCAATAAAGTTAAGGGAAATTTGGAAAAGCTGTTTTTAAAAGGAAAATCAATGTTTTAAATGGTTTCATCACACACCATTAAAAAAAAGGGGCGGGGAGAGAGGAAGAAAAATAAAACAAAAATACCTGCTTGCTCCGTCCCCTATAGAAGGAACCCTTCCTAACACTAGGCCTCTCGTCCAGCAGACAATAAAATAAGGGAACAGGGAAGACAAAGTCGCTGTGAGGGCTACTCTTTACCACTAGGTTCTTAGCTCCATGTTTTCCATCAGTCAGAGATCAGCGCTATGCAACAACTGTTAATCCAGTATATATACTCCATGGACAACACCCCAAACAACGGCATGTCATCATCAAGTTGGTGTCTTAGCCAAGGCTTTGGGAAATCATTTCAATGTTCTAAGAGGCTGACAGCCAAATAGGGTATATGGTACAACTAGTAGATGCCGTGACCATGTGCCCATTGTTGCTTCTTCTTCACCACCTTCCTTTGTCTGAGGCATCATTCTACGGGATCTCATAACAATAAATCTGACATTCTGTACACATTTGGAAAGTGCTGCTGAGCAAAGTACCATGGCTGGCAAGGGAAGTCTTAAGGCGGACTCATGCCCTGTTCAGGGTAGAAGGACTCTGGTATTAATCTGCCATCAAGTGGTTGGCTTGTGATCTTGAGGGGTTGTATCATACTTCCATGGTGATGATGACTGGCTGTAATCAACTTGTCATCACTGAATGGCTAGTGTTCTAAGGAGATGGTACTTCAAAAGAAGGACACAGATGTGAGGGGCATAGATGCGGCAGAGGTGGATGACTTGGGGCTCTGTGATATCCATTTGTGTGATTTATTTGTGTCCTCCAGGCCTGCTTGGCTTCATTCCCAAAGGTACCATATCCATTGTGCTGTGAGTTAATGCTGTACATCATGGCTTTGTTGGTATGAAAATACTTTGTACTAAGCAATTCTGATTGTATAGTCACTTGATGTTTCATGATCAGACTTTCAGCATCCTGAAACCACAGAAACAACATGCAATGGCTACTACTTCAATGTGTACACCACATTCTTAAAGGACTTGCTCCTCACACACAGGATATCTTCTCCAAGATAACATTTCAGTTGAGCTTTTATGAGGCCATTGTATTTCCCAGGTGGCACTAGTGGTAAAGAACCTGCTTGTCAATGCAGGAGACGTAAGAGACATGGGTTTAATTCCTGGATGGGGAAGATCCCCTGGAGGAGGACTTGGCAACCCACTTCAGTATTCCTGCCTGGAGAATCCCATGGACAGAGAAGCCTGGAAGGCTACAGTTCATAGGGTTTCAAAGAGTCAAACATGAATGAAGGGACTTAGCATTGAACTCAGGATATGATATGGCTTCTGGTGACTCACTTAATATATTCACTGTGGGGGAAAGGGCAAGTTCAGGAGTTTTCCACTTGGTTTTCCCTTTTATTATACTTCTTATCCCACTAGTCTGGGAAGCAAGGTGAGTAAATTGCCTAATGCTAAGTATATCTGTCATATATATATATAGGTATAGATATAATTACACTTATGATTAACTGCAGAAATGATCATTGGACCAACTATAATTTATACTTGGGCCAAGACTCCATACTTGGGATAAGACTTCCACATGCTATGCCTTAACAGAGAACTATGATGGGATCACTTCATTACTGTATATTCATTGAGTGGGGGGAAGGGACATATATCTTAATTTCTACTTTTATTTATTTAGGTATTTTTACATAACACTCATACTGCAGTGCTCTTGCTTGGGAAATCCCATGGACAGAGGAGCCTGGAGGGCTATGGTCCATAGGGTCACAAAGAGTCGGATACGACCAAAGCAGCCTAGCACAGCACAGCACATAACACTTAAGTTGACTTTTATTTAGACCATAGGAGCCAGATCAGAATCTGACGAGAAGCCTGTGCATTGCCTGAACCTTGAACTAGATGGAGTATCTGGATGGGATTTGGAACTGTCTGGCTTAGAGAAGGAGTGTGTTTCGTGAGGGAGGGAATGAGATACGATACATTGTGATGGGAGAGGAAGATTCTGGAGTCTGGTCCTAATGCAGATAGTCTTCAAATCTACTTGGTCTTCCTCGACACACAGGAAAATTATGCAAACCTTTGGACTAGGCTGGGGGCACCAAATTAGGTTCTAACCAATGAACTGTGATACCAAGGAAATGCTCTGGCCTAGTAATTTAATGCACCACAGGATTCTACCCTCTCTCACCTTGCTCCTTAGCTGGTAGAATGCAGAATATTCAGGAAGGTTTCTGAGGAGGCTCTAGGCTATGACATGGAAAGGGTCAAAATTCCTATCACAAGGCAAACAAGCATATGAACAATAAATAAACTTTTGTTTTGTTAAGCCATTGAAACTGGGGAAGGATATATATTGTAGCAGATAACCCTGATTATGTGAGTACAAGCCCATTTGGCAGTATTTCTATTCATTACTTGGCTGGCTGAAGTCCTCTAATACTTTATTCAAGGATGCTTAATTAAAACTATATTGTTTGTTTTCTGTCATATTTTAAAATGCTTGTCTGTGACTTTTATGCTTAATTAATAGTTTTATTGGGCATAAAATTCTTTGTTTGTACTTCCTTTCCCTGAGAAATTCACAAGAAATACTAAATTCTCTTCTAGCATTTAATGTCAGTAGGAAAAAATCTGAGACCAGTTTGAATTTTATGCTTTTTGGGTGCATTGATTTTTTTTTTAATACTGTAAGCAAAGAAAAAAATCTTTTTCTCCAACAGCTTTATTGAGGTATAATTAACATATAAACATTGTATATATTTAAGCTCTACAACTTGATGTTTTGATAAATGTACATTGTGAAATTATCACCACAATTAAGCTAATTAATATATACATCATCTACACATAGCTACCATATTTGAAAAGTTATGATCAAACTAGATAGCATATTAAAAAGCAGAGACATTACTTTGCCGACTAAGGTCCGTCTAGTCAAGGCTATGAATTTTCCAGTGGTCATGTATGGATGTGAGAGTTGGACTGTGAAGAAGGCTGATCGCCGAAGAATTGATGCTTTTGAACTGTGGTGTTGGAGAAGACTCTTGAGAGTCCCTTGGACTGCAAGGAGATCCAACCAATCCATTCTGAAGGAGATCAGCCCTGGGATTTCTTTGGAAGGAATGATGCTAAAGCTGAAACTCCAGTACTTTGGCCACCTCATGTGAAGAGTTGACTCATTGGAAAAAACTCTGATGCTGGGAGGGACTGGGGGCAGGAGGAGAAGGGGATGACAGAGGATGAGATGGCTGGATGGCATCACGGACTCGATGGACGTGAGTCTGAGTGAACTCCGGGAGTTGGTGATGGACAGGGAGGCCTGGCATGCTGCAATTCATGGGGTCGCAAAGAGTCGGACACAACTGAGCGACTGAACTGAACTGAACTGAAGATAAGAAAACTTAATTTAAAACTATCTTCTTAGCAATTCTCAGCTATACTTGCCTTATTAACTTTTGACACTATGCTGTATGTTAGATCTCAGGAACTTATTCATCTTGCATAACTGACACTCTCTACACTTAGACCAGCATCTCATTTTCCAGTCTCCCATAGTATCCACCATTCTATTCACTGCTTCTATGAGAGTTATTGTTTTAGATTACACGTGTAAGTGAAGTTATTTAGTATATTTCTTTCTCACTCTTTCTCTCTTAGCTCCCTGTCCTCGAGTTTTATCCATGTTGTCATGAAGGGCAGGATTTGCCCTTTCATGAGGCTTCTCTGTCCATTCTCACCCCTCAGTGAGCATTCAGGTTGTTTCCATATCTTAGTTACTGTGAAAGTGCTGCTCTCTCTTTTTTGTAATATTTCTAAGATATGTGTTGATTTATAAACTTTGCATTTACTCATGTATTTACTTACTTACTGGGCTTCCCAGGTGACTCAGTGATAAAGAATCCATCTGCCAATGCAGGAGACTCAGGGGACAAGAGTTCAATCAATCCCTGGGTTGGGAAGATCCCCTGGAGGAGGAAATGGCAACCCATTCCAGCATTCTTGCTTGTAAAATCCCATGGACAGAAGAGCCTGGCAGACCACAGTCCATAGGGTCACAAAGAGTTGGACATGACTTAGTAATGGCACATGCATGCACTTACTGGTAAGACTTTTTATAAGCAGTTTTACGTTCATAGCAAAATTGAGAGGAAGGTGCAAAGATTTTGCACCTAACCTGCCCCCATACATGCATAGCCTCCCCCAATAGCAATAGCCCCACCAGAGCAGTACATTTTTAACAGCTGATGTACCTACATTGCCATATCATTATGATTCAAAGTCCATAGTTTACATTATCATTCCCTTTTGGTGTACATTCTATGAATTTGGACAAATGTAGAATGACATGAATCCATCATTATGGTATCTGCATTTATTTTTAAGGACAACTTGCCCTTTGAAACTCTAAGTTTAATTCTCTCTTCATTTTGGAGGAAGAAGAACTTCATTCAGTGTTAGGCAATATTCTAAAAATCATCCTTAATATCCCCCATTCTGTGTTAGGCAGTATTCTAAAAATCATCCTTAATATTCCCCATTCTAATCTTTGGAACCTGTGATAATGATGACTTATCTCCTCCATTATTATGTTACATTAAATGGCACAATTTATCTCACAATAAGGAGTTTATCTGAATGAGTCAAATATAATCACCTGAACCCTTTAAAAAGCAGAGAATTTTCTCAGTTTGATAGCAAAAGAAAAAGAAAGATTAGAAGCATAGGAATAATCTGATGTGCTATTGCTGCTTTGAAATAGACGGAGTAACCTAATGAGGAAGGCAGGCAGCACTCTAAAAGGGGAGGGTGACCCACAGTTCACAGCCAAAATCCTTGAATTTTGCCATCAATCTGAATAAACTTGGAAGGTTCATCCCCAGATATTTCAGATAACAATATAATTGGTCAACGTGACTTCAGCTTCATGAAACCCTAAGCAGAGAATGCAGTCAAGCCATGCTGGATTTCTTCTCTGCAAAAACTATAAGATAATAAATGGGCTATTAAGTTTTAAACTATTAAATCTGTAGAATGTGGTGTGTGTGTGTGTATTGTGTGTGTGTGTGTGCTCAGTCATGCCCGACTCTTTGTGACCTCATGGACTGTAGCCCACCAGGCTCCTCTGTCCAAGGAATTTCCAGGCAAGAATATTGGAGTGGGTTGCCATTTCCTCCCCCAGGGGATCTTTCCAACCCAGGGATTGAACCCTCATCTCTTATGTCTCCTGCATTGACAAGCTGGTTCTTTACCACTAGTGCCGCCTGGGAAGCAAAATCTGGTATGCAGCAATAAAAAATGAAGAAAATTTCAAAGTACTTCTCCTATGTTTTACTCTCTTTTTCTTTGTGCTCAGTAGCTATCCCTCTGTTTTTAATCCTTTGTTCATTACCACTTCATCTCAATCCTGTCCTTATAGTTGGCCAAAATGTCCCTTCAATTTTTAAGTTAAAAAAAAAACACCTCATTTTTAATTTCACACAAGAACTTTATTGAGCATTGTAATCAACTTCTGCCATTTTCAGGCAACTTAGTAATTCCATCTTCCCAAAACTTTTTGTCATTTTGAGCAAAGAACTGTTCCAGGTGCCTTTTGCAGTCTTCCAGGGAATGGAATTTTTTTTCCCACTAGGAGAATTTTGTAAAGACTGAAATAAATGAAATCCACAATGCAATGTCTGTTGAATAGAGTGGATGAATCAGAACTTCCCAGCCAAGCTGTAGCAGTTTTTTTCTGGTCATCAGAGAAACACATAGACATATTATCCTCATGAAAGAGTATGCATTTTCTGTTAATTCAGAATGCTTTTCATTGAGTTCTGTTTTCAGTTGGTCTAATAGGGAGTGATACTTGTTGGAATTAATCATTTGGTTTTCCAGAAGGATCTCATAAAAGAGGACTTCCTTCCAATCTCATCATATACATATCAAGATCTTCTGGATGGAAATTAGCATTTGGTGTGGTTGGTAGTGGTTCATTTTGCTTGGCCTGTGGTCTCTCCCATTCCATATTACTATATAGTCTCCGCATTTCATTGCCTATCAAAATTTGTTTAAAAATGGAACGTTTTCATTATATTTAAGTAGAGAATCACATGCAGAAATATGATCAAAAAGGTTTCTTTGTGTGTGTGTGTGTGTGTGTGTGTGTGTGTGTGTGTGTTTTGCTTAACTTATGTGGAACCCAAACTTCAAAGCAATGAACATAACCAAGCTGATGCAAATGATCTTCCATGCTTGATTTGGATATTTTGAGTATATCAGTTATCTCCCATGCTGTATAACATTGATTGTTTTCAATTAATATCTCCATTGGATCCCTCTCTCTCTATCTTTAGTGGGTCTACCTGACTGTTGAGCATTATCAAATCAGAAGTCTCCAGTATGAGACCTCACAAACCACTTTTGACACATTCAATCAGTCACAGCACCTTCTCCATACTCTGCACAAATCTTTGTGCATACACGTGTATGTTTCAGTTGCATTTTTACCTTTCTTAAAATAATAAAGCATAACATGCCATGATATTTCTTCTTTTCTTCCATTTTCAATATTAAAATAGCTACACAAAAATTCACCAATTTTGAGAAGTTTTTTAATACATGCTGATATAACAGCTGTCACAATAAAATCTAACAAAATTGTTCAGAATGAAGTTAAAGATAACAAAGTGCTACTAGAGTCATCTTACAGACTAAAACCCAGCGAACTTTTGGGCCAGCTCAATACCTAACATTTTCAATAGTGCTGAGTTTCCCTTGTGCTACCTGCAAAATGGTCTTTATGATGAGAATGTTATCTTTTCTCCTTTTCTTTCATTCTTGAAATATACCTGCTTCTGTTTATCTTCTGTTATTTTCATCATGTATCTCCTACACTCTGAAATTTCTACTTTCAATTCACACTTGCAAAATATATTTGTTTTATAAGTCACAGCAACATGGTTGGTCTCATTTTTTATATAATTTTAGTAACATTTTTCTAGTGGATATTCTTCATCTATCATTTATTTTCTTTATTCTTTCTCCATTTTACTTAATATTTTTGTATTGACCCTATGCTTTTGTATTGTTTATATCATTTTTGAATGATAATATTTCTCCCCGGACCATCAGTTTGGAAGAGATCTTTGTAGAGAGGGAGACTTGATCAAAATACCAGGCCAGCAGAAATTATCTCTGATATACCTTCTTATTGTTGTTCAATCACTAAGTTGTGTCTGTCTCTTTTTGACCCCATGGGCTGCAGCAAGCCATGCTCCTCTGTCCTCCACTATATCCCAGAGTTTGCTAAGATCCATGTCCACTGAGTCGGTGATGCCATCCAACCATCTCATCCTCTGTCATGCCCTTCTCCTCCCGCCTTCAATCTTTCCCAGCAACAGAGCCTTTTCCAAAGGGTTGTCTCTTTGCATCAGGTAGCCAAAGTTTTGGAGCACTGGCTTTAGCATCAGTTCTTCCAATGAATATTCAGGGTTGGTTTTCTTTAGGATTGACTGCTTTGTTCTCCTTGAAATCCAAGGGACTCCCCAGAGTCTTCTCCAGGACCACAATTTGAAGGCACCAGTTTTTCAGTGCTCAGTCTTCTTCATGGTCCAACTCTCACATGTGTATATGATTATTGAAAAAAAAAACATAGTTTTGACTATATACACCTTTCTCATCAAAGGACGTCTCTGCTTTTTAATATACTGTCTAGGTTTGTCATAGCTTTCCTTCCAAGGAGCAAGCATCCTTTAATTTCATGGCTGCAGTCACCGTCCACAGTGATTTTGGAGCCCAAGAAAATAAAATCTGTCACTGATTCCATGAAGTGATGGACCTGGATGCCAAGATCTTAGTTTTTTTAATGTTGCTTCAAGTCAGCTTTTTTACTCTCCTCTTTCACTCTCATCAAGAGGCTTTTCATTTCCTATTCACTTTCTGCCATTAGAGTGGTGTCATCTGCATGTCTGAGGTTGTTGTTATTTCTCCTGGAGTCTTGATTCCAGCTTGTGATTCATCCAGCCCAGCATTTCACATGATGTACTCTGCATGTAGGCTTTTTAAAAAATAAAGTATTGTGCATGTCAGTGAATTGTTTTAGTATTTACACTTCCCTCATAACTGGTAGTCAGTGTAGGGCTGCTATCACTCAAAGATATTCTCTCTCACTTTGCCTTTACTTCTATTCCCTGCAAAGATGGCACATCTGTTTTTTTCCTTACCATCCCCACTGCACCATCCCCATTTCCTCATTCCATCATTCCACCTAAATAGAATGGAAGTTTTGGCCATGCTCATGCATGCCCAGTCATGTCTGACTCTTTGCAACCCCATGGACTGTAGCCCGCTGGACTCCTCTGTATATGGAATTTTGCAGGCAAGAACACAAGAGTGGGCTGCCATTTCCTCCTCCAGGGGAATTTTCCTGCCCTAGGGATTGATCCAATGTCTTCTGCATTGACAGGCAATTCTTTACCACTGAGACACCTGGGAAACGCTGGTCACTCACCTATATACTGTTTTTAATTGTTTGAAATAGGGGATTATTTCTCTTTTTCTCTCCAACTGTGCTTCCTACTTTGTAGAGCTGTTCCCAACTAATTTTTTTCTGAGATTTATGCCTTTCAGCAGGCATTCTAAACAATTTTCTAAGCCCTCCTTGATCTTAACTCAATTAAGCATGTATTGTGGTTTGATCCAAGCTTATAAGTAGAAAACGTGTGAGCAGAAAGAGATGTTGATCAGGTGAGACAAATTTCCAGCTATTAGAGTTGCATTGAGTCTGATATGATGAGCGACTTCACTTTCACTTTTCACTTTCATGCATTGGAGAAGGAAATGGCAACCCACTCCAGGGTTCTTGCCTGGAGAATGCTAGGGATGGAGGGGCCTGGTGGGCTGCCATCTATGGGGTCATACAGAGTCGGACAAGACTGAAGCGACTTAGCAACAGCAGCAGCAGAATTTGTTTTTCTTTTTATGGGCAAAAGATATTCAAAGAAAACAGTATTTTTAAGAAGCTAAAACAATAATGGATAAGGTATGTGGTAAGTGTATGTATCTATAGGATAAATGGAAAAAAAGGAATGATTAGTCTGTCTACTTGATAGGTATAAAATTTTCTAGAATACAATATACAGATCATGAGCATCAACAGTTTCCAAATACATAAGGTGAAGTAGCTGTTAGAGGACATGTGAAAACTATTGTATACAGGGAATAACAGAATATGAATGATATGAAAAACAGGTCAAAATATACATAAAACCATAGAAGAATAATTATGGACAGAATTTATTGGTAAAAATAGTAGGTGTTATCCAAACTATTCTTATGACCCTTTAATTATTAGTCTTGAATGTCAAATTTCAAATAAATCGATAAGACAGTGGTGATAACACTGCTTTCCTAATTACTAGAATCACACTTGTAACAAAGAACCAAATAACTGGTTTCTTTCCTTTCCCTGCATAAAAGTAAATGAGTGGAAAGGAAAGGTACAGAAACATGCAGAGCTCTAAATAACCCCAAACTACTATCAAATGTGTCACTTGACTTCCAGAAAAATCCTAAACTAAATTTGCCAAAAGTAGAGTTCCTATTAAGAACCTGAAGTTTCCGTTTATCTTGTGAACTATTTATCAAGTAAGATCTCTTGGGAACTTTAGGAAAAACTGCTTTAAAGCCTCAAGTATCTGTGTTAGTGACACAAAAACCATTTCTGCAGTTAACTCCAGCAATCACATTGATCCACTCACCAACAGCATGAAAGGCATTTAGAAAGTCAGTTTTCTATCCTTTTTCATTTTTGTGATTTTTTTAATAGATTTAAATATTCACTGTAGACTACCCAGATGTTCTTTAGACTATCTATAAGCTCATTTATAATTGTGTCTTAAAATCTTTTTTGCTTTCATGTTTTTCTCTAACCAAACAATCTTCTCTTTTCTATGTTACTTTTTGTCTTGAATGAATATATCAGCAATAATCTTATTCTTGGTTGCATGAGCAGAAGAATTTATTAAATAATTCTTTGGGAAATTTTCAATGACTTCCCACAGGCTTAGAAATAGTATTCTTCCTGACACATCTGCTGCAGTATGATTTAATCACTTTTTTTTTTTTCACACCATGAGTGCAATGCAATGTATCTCATGAAGTCAGGAGTTAGTAATAAAACTAGAGTAACGCAATGATCTAGTTTAGCAAAGTGAGGAAAATTTGGGAGAAAAAAGTAAAGAGCAGAGAGTAAGCATGTTTGTTTCAAATATGCAAACGAACCAATCCTCTCCCTGTCTTTTAGAAAGAAGTCCCTTTAGATTATTTAAAAATTAGAATCAAAGAAGCCAAGAGAGCGTAAATTTAGGCCTAAATGACAAGACATTGAAAGCTCTAGAATAAGCCTCTCTCTTATCTAATTAAGAGTTCACCGACTTCACTTCCCTCTTTGCAGTGTTTTTGTAATCAATGACAGAATAACCATAAGAGAGAGACCAGAAACGCTCTGTCCAATGGAGTTCTTTTCCTACATAGGTCAGAGGTTGAACAAGATAATCTCTTTGGATGTCTTTGGGGTTTTGTCATCCCAGAAAATTTATTACTTTTCAAAAGTATGTGATTATTTAATTTCTAAGGCAGATGTAGTATGGATCAAGAAATCAAGGAGGTGACTTTTAAAAATGAATGTTCTCTTTATCAGTTGTTTGTAGCAAAAGCGTGTTAAGAGAATTTGAAATGAGACTCACAGTGGTGAAATTATCAAGTATTTAAAAGATAGATGGAGGGGGGAACCTTCAAGATGGCAGAGTAAGACATGAAGATCACCTTCTTCCCCACAAATACATCAAAAATACATCTGATGTGGAACAACTCCTAGAGAACACCTAATGTGGTAGAAGACCTCAGACTTTCAAAAGGTGAGCTAATCTCCAGATGAAAGGGCAGGGCCAAAGAAAGAAGAGAAGTAAAGAGACAGAGGAATTGGAACCTAACCTGTGCCTCTGGGATGGAGCTGCGAAGGAGGGAGATCTTCTGCACACTCTTTACCAGCTGAGGCACAAGGGAAGCCCAAGAATCCTGCAGTGGTTAGCCTATCCTTTCTCCAGCAGATCTTCCCAACCCAGGAATCGAACCAGGGTCTCCTGCATGCCAGCTGGGTTCTTTACTAGCTGAGTTATCCAGGAAGCCCATCATATGCCAATTAAAAGGAAAGCCTGCACACTAGGAAACGCCCCCCAGCTGACAAGGACAGCGGGAAGCTTTGGAGCCTCAGATGTGAGCGCGGCAACAACTGTACTTTTCCTTTATATGGCATTTTCCCATGTTTTTGTTTTTTCCTTTGTTCTGCTTTGTTGTTATCTTATTTTTAACTATATTTAATATTTCTCTGTTTTTGCCTTTCCTTTGATGTTTTGTATTTTTTCCTTTCCTTTTCATCTCAATTTAGTCATTATTTTTTTCTTCTTTCAATGATATTGGTGTGTTTATTTTATGCTCTCTTGGCCTTTATTAGCTTGCTTTCTGCATTTGATTTGCTCTCAGTTTTGTGTTTTTTGCTAGCTTAGTTTTCAGTGTCTGTTTTATCTGTGGGTTTGCTCATTGGGTTTATTGCATTTTTTTGTTTTCTCTCTTCTCTGCTTTTTCCCTCTTCTTTTCTTTAATGAGCGTGTGTTTCTTTGTGTGTTCTTCTCTGTTTAATTGTGCTTCTACCGTTTGTCTTGGAATTTTGTCTGTCTGTGTTTGTTTGTTTGGTTCATTGATTTTTCCCCCTTCTCTCTTGTGCTGAGTGGCTTGCAGAGCCTTGGCGCTCCCACCAGGAGTTGGGCCTAAACCTCTACGGTAAGAGACCTGGGTCCAGGATGTGGGACTACCAGAGAACTCCCAATGGATTAATCAATGAGAGATCTCCCAAATGCCTCCAGCTCAGCACTGAGGCCTGGCACCACCCAATGGCCAGCGAGCTTCAGTGCTGGATGCCTCATGCCAAACAACAAGTAAAGCAGGTACACAAACCCACTCACCAACAGACAGGCTGCCTTAAGTCACACTAGGCTCACAGTCACTCTAAAACACACCACTAAAGCTGATACTGCCCCAAAGAGGAACAAGAGCTAGCTACATCCACCGAAGCACAGGGATTAGACTCCCCCTACCAGTACGTCTGCACAAAGCACTGGCCCCACTCCACACACTGGGATCTGACTGCAAGTAAGAGGGAAAACAACCCTACAGTTTGCAGAGACCACAAACACAGTAAACTAAAGAAAATGAGAAGACAGAGAAACATATAGCAGATGAAGGAGCAAGATTTACTTGAAAAAAATTCAGAGTAATGAAAGCAAATATGATCCAAAATGTCAGAAGTAGAATGGAGGCACAGATAAATAGAATGAAGCCACAGATTAGGAAGACAGAGAAAATTTTAACAAAGATATAGTAGAACTAGAGAATAGAAAGCAGGGATGAAAAGCACAATAACAGATGAAACAACATACTAGAGGGAACCAATAGCAGAATAACAGATGCAAACAAACAAACAAACAAACAAACAAAAAACAGATAGGTGAGCTGCAATATAGAATGGTGGAAATACCTGAACCATAGCAGAATTTGAAAAAGACCTCTGGGACAATGTTAAGGGCTCTAGTATTTGAATTATAGAGGTCCCAGAAGAAGAGAGAAAGAAAAACCATAAGAAAATATTTGAGAAGATTATAATTGAAAACTTCCCTAACAAAGGGGAAACAAATAAGCACCCAAATCCAGGAAGCCCAGAGAGTCCCATACGGGATAAACAAAAAGAAAAACAAGCTAAGACATATTAATTAAACAAACAAAAAATAAACACAATGAAAAAATATTAAAAGCAAAAATAGAAAAGCAACAAATAATATACAAAGGAATCCCCACGGGTTATCAGTTGATCTTCCAGCAGAAATTTTATGTCAGGAGGGAGTGGCAGAATACACCTTAAGTGATGAAAGGAAAACACTTACAACAAAGATTACTCTATCCAACAAGGATATCATTCAGAATTGAAAGAGAAATTAAAAGTTTACAGAGAAGCAAAAGTTAACAAATTTTAGCACCAGTAAACTAGCTTTACAACAAATGTGAAAGGAACTTCTCTATGCAGGAAACATAAGAGAAGAAAAAGATCTACAAAGCAAACTTGAAATAATACAATATTAGGTAATAGGATTATATATGTGTATCAATAATTACTTAAAATTTAAATGGATTAAACACTCCAATGAAAAGACATAAAATAGCTGAATGGATACCAAAGCAAGATCCATATATATGCTGTCTACAAGAGACCAACTTGAGACCTAGGGACACATACAGACTGAAAGTGAAAAGGAGGAAAAAATATCCCATGCAAATGGAATTCAGAAGAAGCCTGGAGTAGCAGTACTAAAACCAGAATTTTTTTAATATATATTTTTTTGCTTTTAAAAATTCTCTTTGCATTCTACTTAGTTACAAAAAATTCTTTGCATTATTTTAATTTGGAGGTTAATTACTTTACAATATTTTATTGGCTTTGCCATACATCAACATGAATCCACCACAGGTATACATGTGTTCCCCATCCTGAAACCCCCCTCCCTTCTCCCTGTACCATCCCTCTGGGTCATCCCAGTGCACCAGCCCCAAGCATCCAGTATCATGCATCGAACCTGGACTGGTGATTCATTTCATATATGATATTATACATGTTTCAATGCCATCCTCCCAAATCATCCCACCCTCTCGCTCTCCCTCAGAGTCCAAAAGACTGTTCTATACATCTGTGCCTCTTTCGCTGTCTTGCATACAGGGTTATCACTACCATCTTTCTAAATTCCATATATATGCATTAGTATACTGTATTGGTGTTTTTCTTTCTGGCTTACTTCACTCTGTATAATAGGCTCCAGTTTCATCCACCTCATTAGAACTGATTCAAATGAATTTTTTTTAATGGCTGAGTAATACTCCATAGTGTATATGTACCACAGCTTGCTTATCCATTCATCTGCTGATGGACATCTGGTTGTTTCCATGTCCTGGCTATTATAAACAGTGCTGCGATGAACACAGGGGTACACATGTCTCTTTCAATTCTGGTTTCCTCAGTGTGTATGCCCAATAGTGGGATTGCTGGGTCATAAGGCAGTTCTATTTCCAGTTTTTTAAGGAATCTCCACACTGTTCTCCTTAGTGGCTGTACTAGTTTGCATTCCCACCAACAGTGTAAGAGGCTTCCCTTTTTTCTACACCCTCTCCAGCATTTCTTGCTTGCAGACTTTTGGATCGCAGCCATTCTGACTGGCGTGAAATGGTACCTCACTGTGGTTTTGATTTGCATTTCTCTGATAATGAGTGATGTTGAGCATCTTTTCATGTGTTTGTTAGCCATCTGTATGTCTTCTTTGGAGAAATGTCTATTGAGTTTTTTGGCCCATTTTTTGATTAGGTCGTTTATTTTCCTGGAATTGAGCTGCATAAGTTGCTTGTGTATTTTTTATATTAGTTGCTTGTCAGTTGCTTCATTTGCTATTATTTTCTCCCACTCTGAAGGCTGTCTTTTCACCTTGCTTATAGTTTCCTTTGTTGTGCAGAAGCTTTTAAGTTTAATTAGGTCCCATTTGTTTATTTTTGTTTTTATTTCCAATATTCTGGGAGGTGGATCATAGAGGATCCTGCTGTGATTTATGTCGGAGAGTGTTTTGCCTATGTTCTCATCTAGGAGTTCTATAGTTTCTGGTCTTATGTTTAGATCTTTAATCCATTTTGAATTTATTTTTGTGTATGGTGTTAGAAAGTGTTCTAGTTTCATTCTTTTACAAGTGGTTGATCGTTTTCCCAGCACCATTTGTTAAAGAGATTGTCTTTAATCCATTGTATATTCTTGCCTCCTTTGACAAAGATAAGGTGTCCATAGGTGCATGGATTTATCTCTGGGCTTTCTATTTTGTTCCATTGATCTATATTTCTGTCTTTGTGCCAGTACCATACTGTCTTGATGACTGTGGCTTTGTAGTAGAGCCTGAAGTCAGGCAGGTTGATTCCTCCAGTTTCATTCTTCTTTCTCAAGATTGCTTTGGCTATTCGAGGTTTTTTGTATTTCCATACAAATTGTGAAGTTATTTGTTCTAGCTCTGTGAAAAATACCGTTGGTAGCTTGATAGGGATTGCATTGAATCTGTAGATTGCTTTGGGTAGTATATTCATTTTCACTGATTGATTCTTCCGATCCATGAACATGGTATATTTCTCCATCTATTAGGTCCTCTTTGATTTCTAGACAACACAGAAATACAAAGGATCATAAGAGACTACTATCAGCAATTATGTGCCAATAAAATGGACAACGTGGAAGAAATGGACAAATTCTTAGAAAAGTACAACTTTTCAAAACTGAACCAGGAAGAAATAGAAAATCTTAACAGACCCATCACAAGCATGGAAATTGGAACTGTAATCAGAAATCTTCCAGCAAACAAAAGCCCAGGTCCAGATGGCTTCACAGCTGAATTCTACCAAAAATTTAGAGAATAGCTAACACCTATCCTACTCAAACTCTTCCAGAAAATTGCAGAGGAAGGTAAACTTCCAAACTCATTCTATGAGGCCACCATCACCCTAATAACAAAACCTGACAAAGATGCCACAAAAAAAGAAATCTACAGGCCAATATTACTGATGAACATAGATGCAAAAATCCTTAACAAAATTCTAGCAATCAGAATCCAACAACACATTAAAAAGATCATACACTATGACCAAGTGGGCTTTATCCCAGGGATGCAAGGATTCTTCAATATCCACAAATCAATCAATGTAATACACCACATTAACAAATTGAAAAATAAAAGCCATATGATTATCTCAATAGATGCAGAGAAAGCCGTTGACAAAATTCAACATTGATTGTGATAAAAACTCTCCAGAAAGCAGGAATAGAAGGAACATGCTGCTTCTGCTGCTGCTAAGTCACTTCAGTCGTGTCCAACTCTGTGCGACCCCATAGATGGCAGCCCATGAGGCTCCCTCATCCCTGGGATTCTCCAGGCAAGAACACTGGAGTGGGTTGCCATTTCCTTCTCTAATGCATGAAAGTGGAAAGTGAAAGTGAAGTCGCTCAGTCGTGTCCGACTCTTAGTGACTCCATGGACTGTGGCCCACCAGGCTCCTCCATCCATGGGATTTTCCAGGCAAGAGTGCTAGAGTAGGGTGCCATTGCCTTCTCCAAGAAGGAACATACCTCAACATAATAAAAGGTATATATGACAAACCCACAGCAAACATTATCCTCAATAGTGAAAAATTGAAAGCATTTCCCCTAAAGTCAGGAACAAGACAAGGGTGCCCACTTTCACCACTACTATTCAACATAGTTTTGGAAGTTTTGGCCACAGCAAGCAGAGCAGAAAAAGAAATTAAACGAATCCAAATTGGAAAAGAAGAAGTAAAACTCTCACTGTTTGCAGATGACATGATCCTCTACATAGAAAACCCTAAAGACTCCATCAGAAAATTATTAGAGCTAATCAATGAATATAGTAAAGTTGCAGGATATAAAATCAACACACAGAAATCCCTTGCATTCCTATACACTAATAATGAGAAAATAGAAAGAGAAATTAAGGGAAAAATTCCATTCACCATTGCAACGAAAAGAATAAAATACTTAGGAATATATCTACCTAAAGAAACTAAAGGCCTATATATAGAAAACTATAAAACACTGCAGAATTAAAAAAAAAAAAAAACCTTTAAAACAAAACTACTTGAAGAGACAAGAAAGCATATTACATAATGGTCAAGGAATCAATCAAAGAAAAAGATATAACAATTGAAAATATATATGCACACAACATAGGAGAAGCTCAATACATAAGGCAAATGCTAAAAGCTATGAAAGGAAAAACAGACAGAAAAACAGTAATAGTGGGAGATTAAAAAACTCTGCTCACACCAGTGGACAGATCATGCAGATAGAAAATTAATAAGAAAGAAAATTAACCCTTAAATTAACCCTAAGAAAGATAGAAAATTAACCCTTAAATGACACATTAAGCCAGATGAACCTAATTGGTATACATAGGACATTCCATCCAAAATCAGCAGAATAACATTTTTTCTCAAGTGCACAAAGAACATTTCTCCAGGATACATAAAATATTGGGTCACAATTCAAGCCTTGATCAATAAATCATATGAAGCATCTTTTCTGACCACACACTCTGAGATTAGTTATCGGTTACAAAGACTGTAGAAAACATAAATACATGGTGGCTAAACAATATACTTCTAAATAACCAAGGCTGCGATTCATGGGGTCGCAAAGAGTCGGACACGACTGAGCGACTGAACTGAACTGAACTGAACTGAACTGAACTGAAGAGAGAACAGAAGCAATAAAAGAGGAAATAAAAAATACCTAGAAACAAATGATGAAGAAATCATGATGACCGAAATCCTATAAGATGTAGCAAAAGCATTACTGAGAGGGAAGTTTACAGCAATACAAGCCAACATCAAGAAAAAAGAAAACCATCAAATTAAAAAAAAAACTAACCATACACCTAATGAAATTAGAAAAAGAAGAACAACAAAAACCCAAAGTTAGTTAGAAGGAAAGAAATCATAAAGATCAGAGTAGGAGGAAATGAAGGAGACAATAGCAAAGATCAGTAAAACTAAAGACTGGCTCTTGAGAAGACAGACAAAATTGACAAATCATTAGCCAGAATCAACAATAAAAAAAGGGAAGAAGACTCAAATCAATAAGATTAGAAATGAAAAAGAAGTTACAACAGATGACGCAGAAATACAAGGGATCATGAGACTACTGCGAGCAGTCATATGCCAATTAAAAGGAAAGCCTGGAAGAAATGGAGTAATTCTTAGAAAGATACAACCTTCCAATACTAACTCAGGAAGAAAAAAGTATATATAAACAGACCAATCACTATCCCTGAAATCGAAACTGTGATGAGATATCTTCCAACAGGACTTCCCTGGTGGTCCAGTGGTCAAGAATCCACCTGATAATGCAGGGAACCCTGAGTTGATGTCTGGCAGAGAAATATTCCACATGACTCAGGGCAACTAAGCCCATGCACCACAATTACTGAAGCCCAGGCACCCTACAGCACATAATCTGTGGCAAGAGAAGCCACCGCAAGCCTCTGCATCGCAGCTAGAGAGTAGCCCCCACTCACTGCTACTGGAGAAAGGCTATGCACAGCAAGGAAGACCCAGAGCAGTGAAAAATCAATAAATCTTCCCACAAACAAAAGCACAAGGCCAGATAGCTTCACAGGAAAATTCTATCAAATATTAAGAGAAGAGCTAACATCTATCCTGCTTAAATTCTTCCCAAAAATCTCAGAGGGAAGAATACTCCTAAACTCATTTTAGGAGGTCACCATCTCCCTAATACCAAAACCAGACAAAGATATCACAGAGAAAGGAAAATTATAGGCCAATATCACTAACAAGCATATATGTAAAAATCCTCAACATAGTACTAGCAAGCAAAATCCAACAACACATTAAAAGCAGCATATACCATGATCAAGTGGGTTTATCCCAGGGATGCAAGGATTCTTCAGTATACACAAATCAATCAGCCTGGTACACCACTTTAACAAATTGGAAAATAAAATTCATATGGTAACCTCAATAGATGCACAAGAATGTTTTGACCAAATTATAAACCCATATGTGATCAAAACTCTACAGAAAGTGGGCATAAAGGGACTCTACCTCAACATAATAAAGGCCATATATAAGAAACCCATAGCAAACATTATCTTCAATGTTGAAAAACTGAAAGCCTTTCATCTATGATCAGGAACAAGAGTGCCTACTTTCATCACTATTATTCAGTATAGTTGTGAAAGTCCTAGTCATGGCAATCAGAGAAGAAAAAATTAGAAATCTAGTTGGAAAAAGAAGAAGTAAAACACTCACTGTTTGTAGATGACATGATACACACAAACAAAACCCTAAAGATGCCGCCAAAAATAACTACAGAAGAATTAAAGAGTCTCTTGAAGAAGGTGAAAGAGGAGAGTGAGAAAGCTGGCTTAAAACTCAAAGTTCAAAAAATGAAGATCATGACATCTGGTCCCATCACCTCATGGCAAATAGATGGGGAAACAATGGAAACAATAACAGGCTTTATTTTGGGGGGCTCCAAAATTATGGATGGTGACCACAGACATGAAATTAAAAGACTTGCTCCTTGGAAGAAAAGCAATGACAAACTTTGACAGTATATTAAAACAATAAAATAGGCTGAGCACTAAAGAACTGATGCCTTCAGACTGTGGTGCTGGAGAAGACTCTTGAGAGTCCCTTGGACTGCAAGAAGATCAAACCAATCAACCCTAAAGGAAATCAGTCCTGAATAATCATTGGAAGGACTGATGCTAAAGTCGAGTCTCCAATACTTTGGATACCTGATGTGAAAAGCCAATTCATTGGAAAGGACTCCGATGCCGGGAAAGACTGAAGGCAGGAGGAGAAGGGGACGACAGAGGATGAGATGGTTGGATGGCATCACTGAGCCAATGGATATGAACTTGCGCAAACTCAGGGAGAAAGAGACGGACAGGGAAGCCTGGCGTGTGCAGTCCATGGAGTCACAAAGAGTTGGACACAACTGAGTGACTGAGCAGCAACAACTTCAACAGTGTAGACACAGACATAGAGAACAGACTTATGGGCCAGGGTGGGATGGGAAGGAAGGTGGGGGCAGGATGAAAGGAGAGAGTGCTTAGAATCATATATACTACATACGTAAAGCAGATAGCCAATGCAAATTTTTTGTAGGACTTGGGGAATTCACACTGGGGCTCTGTAACAACCCAGAGGGATAGGAAGGTTGGGAGGAGGAAGGGAGGTTCAAGAGGGCGGGGACATACGTACACCTATGACTAATTCATGCTGATGTATGTGTCAGTCAGTCAGTTGTGTCCAACTCTTTGCGACCTCATGGGCCTTAGCCCACCAGGCTCCTCCTGTCTGTGGAATTTTCCAGGCAAGGATGCTGGAGCGGGTTGCCATTTCCTTCTCCAGGGGCTCTTCCTGACTCAGGGAACGAACCTGAGTCTCCCATGTTGATGTATGGCAGAAATCAAATCAATACTGTAAAGCAATTATCCTTCAATTTACAATAAGTACATCTTTTTTTAATGCAAGGAGGAAAAAAAAAATGCATGGTAGAAAAGAAGCAGCAAGCAGTCTAGTGACAATGCAGAAGAAGGTTGCTGGTAAAGAGATAAACCATATCAGGAGGGTCTTATACCCTGTAAGTTATCTAGGAAACCAAGATTGTTGAAGGATCTGACAATATAAGAATTCTTATGGGGAACACAAGACAAAATATTTGAGAAAACAGCTATTGTAAAAAATCTTGTGTGTGTGTGTGTGAGGGTGTGTGTATGTGTACATTCAGTCATGTTGAACTCTTTGCACCCCCCATGGGCTGTAGCCCACTAGGTTTCTCTGTCATGGAATTTTCCAGGCAAGGATACTGGACTGTGTTGCCATCTCCTTCTCCCTGGGATCTTCCCTACCCAGGAATCAAACTCATGTCTCTTGAGTCTCCTGCATTGGCAAGTGGATTCTTTACCACTAACAGCACCTGGGAGAAGGCAATGGCACCCCACTCCAGTACTCTTGCCTGGAAAACCCCATGGATGGAGGAGCCTGGTGGGCTGCAGCCCGGGGTCGCTAAGAGTCGGACACGACTGAGCGACTTCACTTTCACTTTTCACTTTCATGCATTGGAGAAGGAAATGGCAACCCACTCCAGTGTTCTTGCCTGGAGAATCCCAGGGACGGGGGTGGGCTGTCGTCTCTGGGGTCGCACAGAGTCGGACACGACTGAAGTGACTTAGCAGCAGGAGCAGCAGCACTACCTGGGAACCCACATTTTAGATGTGACCACATAGTTGCTCAGAAATCTTTTTAAAATTATTCCTTTCACTTTATTTCTTTGCTTTTTCTCCTGCCTCTAACATCCTTCTTCTTTGTATTTTTCTTTACCCGTTACTCCTGGATTTTTGAAATGTAGCTCAATTGTTGCCTTCTTTTCCTTTCTCTTCTTTCCCTCAGTTTCTGCCCTATAGAGCACCTTGTCAAAACACTTATGACATTTCATTGTAATTATTTGTTCACTTGCTTTTT
Organism: Ovis canadensis; assembly: GCF_042477335.2. Taxonomy (NCBI): domain Eukaryota; kingdom Metazoa; phylum Chordata; class Mammalia; order Artiodactyla; family Bovidae; genus Ovis; species Ovis canadensis. The sequence goes on along the minus strand of NC_091253.1, from coordinate 95,489,634 downwards.
TGGTATTTTCTCCCTATGAACTCTTTGCAAACCAGCATTATTCATCATTCATTTTATCAGTTTTTGGAGCAAGATAAAGAGTAAAAAAATGCTACCTAAGAAATCAATTGTTAACCTGATTTTAATCAATTTTTAGTTATTGTTAATTGAATTTTGAATTTACAACTGCTTCACCATGATATTTGTATATAGCCTTGGTAAAAGATATTGAAAATAACTTCTTTATGCTATATCTACCTCAAGACTACCCCCTCTGATATCAAAATGTCTATACAGTACAAAATAAAAATTAAATGCTGAGAAACTATATGGCAACTGCATGGAACATCGTAGTTCAATTTGAACAATTAAGCACAGGAGAAAATAGCCCAAACACTTAAAATTTACTGACCAATCCTTTCTTCTTTTCCAATAAAGGTTTATTTCTTGTTAAGACACTGCAGTTTAAAAAAACCACCCTTGATTCTTTATCTCCCAAACTGAGTTTACTCCTTAGTTCTATTAGTTCAGTCAATGAGAAATATCTCCAATAATCAGAATGATCTCAACTCATCCCCTGTGGTCCAGATATCTTCCTGAGGTCCAGTTCCAGTTCCAGTTCAGTCGCTCAGTCATGTCTGACTCTTTGTGACCCCATGTATCACAGCACGCCAGGCCTCCCTGTCCATCACCATCTCCCGGAGTTCACTCAGACTCATGTCCATCGACTCTGTGATGCCATCCAGCCATCTCATCCTTGGTCGTCCCCTTCTCCGCCTGCCCCCAATCCTTCCCAGCATCAGAGTCTTTTCCAATGAGTCAACTCTTCACATGAGGTGGCCAAAGTACTGGAGCTTCAGCTTTAGCATCATTCCCTCCAAAGAAATCCCAGGGTTGATCTCCTTTAGAATGGACTGGTTGGATCTCCTTGCAGATATCTTCCTGAGGTCATGCCCAGCTATTTCCCCAGGTTTTATTTGTGTGTTGTCCACATCGCTTATTCAGTGTTCAACAAATATTTACTTTCACTGTGTTCAGTTCAGTTTAGTTCAGTCGCTCAGTCATGTCTGACTCTTTGTGACCCAAGGACTGCAGCTTGCCAGGCCTCCCTGTCCATCACCAACTCCCAGAGTTCACCCAAACTCATGTCCATCGAGTCTGTGATGCCATCCAACCATCTCATCCTCTGTCATCCCCTTCTCCTCCTGCCTTCAATCTTTCCCCACATTAGGGTTTTTTCAAATGAGTCAGCTCTTCGCATCAGGTGGCCAAATTATTGGAGTTTCAGCTTCAGCATCAATCCCTCCAATGAACACCCAGGACTGGTCTCCTTTAGGATGGACTGGTTGGATCTCCAAAGGATTCTCAAGAGTATTCTCCAACACCACAGTTCAAAAGCATCAATTCTTCGGTGCTCAGCTTTCTTTATAGTCCAACTCTCACATCCATACATGACCACTGGAAAAACCATAGCCTTGACTAGATTGACCTTTGTTGGCAAAGAAATGTCTCTGCTTTTGAATATGCTATCTAGGTTGGTCATAACTTTCCTTCCAAGAAGGAAGCATCTTTTAAGTTCATGGCTGCAATCACCATCTGCAGTGATTTTGGAGCCCAGAAAAATAAAGTCAGCCACTGTTTCCACATCTATTTGCCATGAAGGGATCTCACTGTGTAGGGATCTGGAGATATGAAGTAGACAAGATACCAGCAGACCCTATCCTCATTTAATGCCTCGTCTCCAGGGGACCTGCAGACATACCTGGGAAAACACGGAGTGCCACAAGGGCAGAGACAAGGGCATGTTGCCCCATATTTATCTTTCAAGGAAAGTTCTGGCATCTGAATAATAAATCCAAATGAGTTTGGAAAAGGGAAAGAATGAGATGACAGGTTTTGGAAGAAAATATAAGTGAAAACAGCCAAAGCTGGAGGGTTCAAAAGTGGATAGGAGTTGGTAAACTGGATAGTTGCAGTACCTGGAGCCTAGACGCAGTTAGTGAGAAGTATAGAGAGGCTCAAGAGGTGCCCAGGCCAGAAGACACTGAGCTTTATACACCAGATTAAAGGACTGGCTTTATGGCAACTATAGCACAGGATTCAAACTGGGTTTAACAGTTCACTTCACTCTGGCCTCTCTCCAGAGACGGGATTGGAGAGGGACAAAACTGAGGCAGAGAAAGCAGTGAAGAGCCTGTGGCAGTGATATAAATTAAAATTCTTCATTCCCTAAAGTTATGTTCATAAAGACAGACTAAGCATATCAGATGACAGATATACTGTATATAGAACACACTGGAACTGTGAATAGTTGGGATTGAAGAAGGAGCGAGAAGGCCTGCGGATGATTCTGGACGCCTCCCCCCCCCCCCAAATTCTCTCCTGTCTGGTTATCCCAGTCCACTCTAAAGCTTTCACTGCTGGGTTTCTGGAAACACCTCACAAACTCTCCTCCCTTGCTTTGTGTGCTGAGTTCCATGCTTTCACTATAGTTATTTGCTTATGTATATATTGATAATGCTACCCTTAAAATCTTATGAACTATGATAAGGACTGTGGTTGGATTTATTGGTTATGTTTATTTTCTGTCTCATAAGATAGTTAAAAACCTCTCTTTGGGCTGGTCACTTCCTCTGTGAAGACAGCCCTCATTCCCTGGCAGACATCCCTCCAAGCTTACTGCATTAGGCATACCCCTTTCATCACAACATTTCATTGCAATTGTCTGAGTCCCCACTAGACTGTAAGGTTTTAAGGGATGATTTCTTTTATCTTTACACGGCCCATGCCTACCAGAGAGCTGAATAATATGGTACATATTTAATATGCATTCATTGAATTAATATAATACTTTGTTTCACTGATATTGCCATTGACATTTAGAAAACCTTTTTTCCTGATACTGTGAGGATCTCCACTAGAGCAAATAGCTGCTCCATGTCTCTTAAGTCTATTGAACATTTGTATTAATTTAAAATGAGAAAAAACTATCCTGGGAAACAATCCTAAATTGTTTCCCCAGCTATTTATTGTGCATGTTGATGGAACCAATAATACAAAGGGCAATGAGTGTGAGTAGGTTATGGTTTCCTAATGTACTTCACACCAATCAGATGACTCTCAACGCAAGCCGTTTATAATATCCTTCACTTTGTGTTCAGGCAGGGACAATCAGAAACCTAAGATGAAATGCAATGATTCATTCAAAGTGGGCCTGACAGCCAAACCTTTCCGAGGTCTCATCTGCATAATTGTATGTGTTATTCATTTTCTCTCTCTCTCTCCGTCTCTCTCAGTCACTCCTTACTCTCCACCATGAAAATGCCAAGATAGTGTATTTGCCATCCTGACCCCTAAAACCTAAGAATCAGAGCTGCAGGGAGAGAAAACAAAAATAAAAACACCCTGATAGTACCATTCACACCTTTATGTCATTCCCTGCCAGACTGGCCTTCCATTTATGTCTGGGCGCCTGTTCTATCAAACTCCTGTCTTGTATCAATTTTTAGCAGCATGGATAATTTATTGCATCTAGGATGATAGAAAACCAGCTTTATACATCATTCAGCTTGCAAAAGATGTGTAGCTTCAGTTGCTTAATGGTGTCATTTTGGCTGAATGCTATTAACAGATTACCCCTGCCTAGGGCAGTGGAGCATGTGCGGCAGAAAGATAACCTTGTGTTCGTAATTTAATATTAACTGTTTTCTCCATAGTACCTCTTTCCAGTACATTAACAACAAACCAATATGGCCTTGTCCCCTGCGGTCGTATTCTTCACCGAAAAAAAAAAAAAAATGAATTACATGATAGCAAGTTCCTGAAGATTTCCAATGAAGTATTACAAATCACTCAACACTTGCTCTGCAAAAGGGAAAAATAAACAGGCTTAGATTCAATCAAATTTAATTCCTCCAATTTAGCTTTGCCGCACTTCAAAGGGTGCTCTTATTAATGTCTTGGTGAACAAATTTAAGTCATTTTTCCTCATTCTTATATGAAAGCTTTCAGTTGTATTCAACATATACTGAGATCAAGAAACTGTTTTATTTTATTTATTTTTTTTTTTAGTGACTATGCTGTCACAGTTTGATATAAAAGTGTAAGCCATTTACAGAAAACTCTTTATGGAATTTTTATCCTATTCCATTCCCGGGAGCTAAATTTATATCCTGCATTAGCTATCATAGCACTAGAGTATTAGTCTTCTCTCTTTGCAAGCAGTTCAGGGCAGTCAGAGGCCCTATCACTCTCCACCACTCACATCCACAGGCATTATGAGTTTATCTCATCTTCTGCAGCAAGTAGCAGGCCCAATTCATTCCTTTAGGCTACTTTACTAATAACCTATTCCTTATCAGGGCCTCTCCACCTCAGCTTGTGATCAAAGACCCAATTAATGGAATGGAGAAAGGTGAAGCATTCAAATAATGGAGACAGCTGTTTTGCTCTGTTAGAGAAAATCCATTTGTATTGTTATCGCGCTCACAAGTTCTGCAGCTCCCATTTAATTCACTCTCGCTCTATTTCTGCTGATGATAAAAAAAAAAAGTCACAATGAACCCTGAAGAGAATGGCAGAAACATCATCGTGTTTCAACTCAGTCTGGAAGTTATCAACTTGAAAGTGAAAATACAAGCAGATAAGCAGAGAAAATGTCCAACAAAGACCATATCAAAAAAAAAAAATTTGTAAGTTTTTTCAAGTAGCATTCTCTATTCATCATTCTGAGTGTTTTTTTTTGTTGTTGTTCCTTTTCTGCCCTCTACTGTATTGCCCAACTGTCTATCTCAGCAAAGCAGAAGCTGATAATATCTTGAGTTCCACATCAGTTGAAAAGTAATTAAAGTCAGAGAGTAATCATAATTGGTTGGTAGGGACATTTTTATGAACTTCATGCACTTATGGGCCCAGGAACTGACTTGAAGTTGACTATTTCTTCTCTTCGACAAGTCACATAATTTTTCCTTAAACTGGATTTTTAAACAGTTGATTTTTTCCCTTTAAATATTTTAAGCATTTCCTGTGCTCAAAAATATGCATACTTTTCTTAACTGAGCCCCAACATGAAAAGATTATATCCTTCTTAAACACAAAGTATGACCATGACTCATTTATTCCTATCCTAAGAAATTCTACTTTGCAAATTCTTGTCCCTTCTGCCTGGTAATGGAGCAAAAAAGACCTCTTGCTTTTAGTGTCAATGCTATGCTGCCTAAACTTTTCTCATAATAAAAGTGGGTCAGTTTTCAAAGCTGGAAGAGAAACAAAGTCCTTTGCTCTTACTTTGTGTGGAACATATTTCCTTGTAAGTGTCTAAATCCAGGATTGTTTTTGGTTTTGTCAAATAAGAAGAAAAACATGCACATTGTTTTTTCTCCCCTCAAGAGAATTCTCTTGGAAAGCAAGAACGAGAATCACATATTTGAATTCCTGCCTGAACACATATAACTAGCAAAATAAACACGTACAAAGCAACAGTATATGTGATGAATAGAGACAGCAAAATCTTAAAGGACTATTCTCCCAGGCTGATAGCTCACAGGGGATTCCAGGATGTGTATGAGACTGAGTAGGAAAAGAAGCATTGTGTATTTGCATATAAGATGAACATGTAAAAGAAGATTTAATGAAATAAAAACTGTGGACTACTAAAGAGATCTCGCTTTTTCCATAATTTTCCCCTGACTTCAATTTTTAGAAAAAAAAAAATTTTATTTGGCTTTTCACTTCTGTATTAGAATAAAGCAAACATTCTTTTATTTGCATGTCATAAATCCTTATGTCCTATTCTTAATGTTAAACCTAGAGTAAATAAATATGAAATAAAAACAAATCACCTTTCACAAGAACATGTGAAATTATAAACGCAGAACCCTTATAATAATAATCTCCCTCAAACATACAAAAAAAAATATGGAGTCCCTGTAGTAGAAAAAAGCAAAATAGATTACAAAATGTGGCTTTAATACTTCAGTCAGAAAAGCAAAGATCTATAAACTTTTTAGCACTTTGCGTATTTTAACTTTATGTAAAAGCAATAACATAGTCTTATAATAACTTTTCTCAAACAATCTCATAATTCTGGGTAAAATTTCCTTTTCTGAAAGAAGAGGCACTTTGTCAGTCAGGATATCCTGGATTATAGTGTGCTAACAGTCAACCACTAAAATCACAGTGGTCTGAAACATTTATTTCTCATTCATTGAATCCAGTAGAGATCAGCACAGTGTGCTGTCATCACAGGTGTTCAGGGACACAAAATAGCAAAGGTTCTATCATCTCATGGTTCCACCTTTTCAACATAATGCTTCAGAATCTACCGAGACAGGGATTAAAGGATGAAGAATGTGCCCACCAACCATTACACAATGTAGCCCGGAAGTGATCTTCCTCACTCCCACCCAAATTTCACGGACCAAAGCAAGTCAGAAGCCCACGTCTAATTCCAAGGGTGTTTGTTCCTTGGAGATCCAGGAATCTTGGTGAACACTAGTGTGTGGCACAGGAACTATTTGTATTTGTTTCCATGTTTAAGAAAGAGGAGAGTGCTTAAGGTAACGAATGTTCTTTGTCTAATTCCCTGTCATCAGAGATGCTATAATATGAGGTATGGGAACCATATTCCAAGTTTGCTTTATTTTTAAGATAGATGATATATGTATTATGCATAAGATACAAGATACTAGCTAAAATATAACTTAGTCTGTAATATAGAAAAAGTCTTTATGCTGGAGTTTTACCTTATTTAACAATACAAAGTCCTTGAGGGCATATATGCAGAGCTTTTCTGATTCAAATTTGGTAGTTGTACTGAATAAAAGCACTTCTATGCTCTCTCTGATGTAGTTAGATTACAGTTTATTCTTGAACAATGTGAGTTTGAACCACATGTGTCCACTCATATGCAGATTATTTTTTTTCCTGTGAATATGGTACTACCTGATCCACGGTGGATATGGAAGCCCAGATGGGAACTGGGGACTCAGCAGGCAAAGTGTGGGGTCTGAGCTGCCACAAATTTTGTTATCTCCAGTGTGTCCTGGAAGAAACCCCTCAGAGATACCAAGGGAAGATTGTATATCATCTTACCAAAGATATAGTATTCTTGTGCAGAACATTTAAATCTGTATTATTTTCATTCCTCCTTTCTGCTATTTCTGGAGAAATGTCAATAGTCTCAAATATGCAGATGACACCATCCTTATGGCAGAAAGCGAAGAAGAACTAAAGAGCCTCTTGAAGAAAGTGAAAGAGATGAGTGAAAAAGTTGGCTTAAAACTCAACATTCAGAAAACAATGGCATTTGGTCCCATCACTTCATGGCAAGTAGATGGGGAAACAGTGGAAACAGTGACAGTCTTTACTTTATCAGGCTCCAAAATCACTGCAGATGGTGACTGCAGTCATGAAATTAACAGACACTTGCTCCTTGGAAGAAAAGCTATGACCAGCTTAGACAGCATATCAAAAAGCAGAGACATTACTTTGCTAACAAAGGTCCATCTAGTCAAAGCTATGGTTTTTCCAATAGTCATGTATGGATGTGAGAGTTGGACCATAAAGAAAACTGAGCACCAAAGAATTGATGCTTTTAAACTGTGGTGTTGGAGAAGACTGTTGAGAGTCCCTTGGACTGCAAGGAGATCCAACCAGTCCATCCTAAAGGAAATCAGTCCTGAATATTCATTGGAAAAACTGATGTTGAAGCTGAAGCTCCAATACTTTGGCCACCTGATGTGAAGAGCTGACTCATTGGAAAAGACCCTGATGCTGGGAAAGATTGAAGGTGGGAGGAGAAGGGGATGACAGAGGATGAGATGGTTCGATGGCATCACCGACTCGATGGGCATGATGGCAGAGATTTATTTATAAGAGAAAAGAAATGGATATTTGAACAGAGACTAAGAGGAGACAGGGAAGCAGGCCCCAGGACAATACAGGCAGAGAATAAAGTGAAGCAGCTCTAAGACAAGGGTTGCAAGCAACTACCACAAACTGGGAAGAGGGAAGAAAGGATTCTTTTCTAGAGCCTTCAGAGGGGGCGATTTTAAGCCACCAAATTTGTGTTACTTTGTTATGATAGCCTAGCTAAATAATATGACCATCACTGTCTTTTCTTCATGACGAAGCTGATAAATTCATAACAATTCTCTTGCTTGTACTTCATAAAACAGCATTGTCTTTAGGGGAATGTTTCTGTGATATTATATTTTTATGAATAAATTCATATAGAAAACTTCATATATTATAAGTAATAGTGTCGATATAAATATATTTGTCAGATGAACTACTTAATCATTTCATATTGTCATTTAGAATTAAGAAATATAGAGATAGTATTTAATTTTTTGAAATCAAACAGTATGATCAAGGCTTAGTAATAATCTACCAAAATAGTGGAAACATACTGAAAAATATTTCTGTAAAATGCAGAACATAAAATAAGCCACAAACAGCATGAGTTTATAACAACCAACCCATGCCAGAAGAATTTGATTGATTTCTTTTCAGTTCTATTAAAAGATTGGAGCAGAAAGGGATTCTTGTAGTAGACACTGTATATTTGAGCAATAAAAAAAATACTTAATTAGAGCTCATGAAATCTCACTTTTTTAATTTAAATTTATTTATTTTAATTGGAGGCTAATTACTTTAAATATTGCATTGGTTTTGCCATACATCAACATGAATCCGCCACGGGTGTACACGTGTTCCCCATCCTGAACCCCCCTCCCCGTCTTTTGAAATCTCACTTTAAAATTGAAGTAAAATTGGCCGCACACAAATGTATTCACACAAATAGAAAATGAATGAGAGGACTATAAGCAAGGAATAATAACACATAGCAGCAGGCTGAGTATATAAAAGAGGTATTCAGTGGTGGGTCAAAAGAATCAGGCTTAGGTTCTCATTTAACATCAACTGTAATAATCTAAAAGAAAGGATTGCATTCCATGTGGTCAGCAAAACAGAGGATACTGATTAGTGGAGTCCTGGAATCCTATGGAGACTAATAATCCAATGGGATCTTCCCGACCCAGGGATCGAACCCAGGTCTCCCACATTTCAGGCAGACGCTTTAACCTCTGAGCCACCAGGGAAGCCCAATAGGGACATTAGAACACAAAAATGTAAGCTAGATGTCAAATTAATTTTGTATAAAAGGAAGGAAAGATGGATAATGGTAGGAGGGGTTAGAATATCCAGAGACTAACTGTACAGTGATACACCACAATAGTGTTAAAGCCGAAACCAAAGACATCGTATTGATTTAGAGACTGGAGTTTGCTACATTGTTAGAAAAGCTCACTTGAGTCCAAGACTTTGTAAATAAATGAAGTCAATTAAAAATAAGGATGTACTTTTCCCCCACCAATTTGTGTGATGAAATTAAAAATCAATAAGAACATTTATCATCTTCCTGGTAGAGATTCTTCAGCAGATGACAGAAGTAATTCTTATTCTCATATGCTTTAAAGTAATAGATTTCCCTCCTGGCATGTAAGGGTACTGTATCGCAAGGGAGAGTATGTGAAATGAGTGAAATGCAAATAAACATTTATTCATTTCAAAAATATTTCCTGAGCACTTATGTGATATTCACTTCATCTAGGTGCATGTCATTTATCAGTGAACAAAAGTAAGATCTGCTCTCCCAAAGTCTATGTTCGAATGAAAATAACAGAAAACAGCAATGGAGAAGGGAAATGGCAACCCACTCCAGTATTCTTGCCTGGAGAACCCCATGGACAGACGAGCCTGGTGGGCTGCAGTCTACGCGGTCACAAGAGTCGGACAAGACTTAGTGACTAAACCACCACAGAAAATGATGAAACACAATGCAGAAAAATAAAGGGGAGTGAGTTGTAATATGGTGGAACAGAGAACATGTGTTATTTTGGACGCAGTGGTCATGGGTGGCAACTCTGAGAAGGAACTGTTGAAGGAAAAGCAAACTGAGAAGGAAATCATACAGGTAAATATATGGTAAGAATTTTCCAGGTAGATGAAGTTATTAACACAAAGGAGAGTATTCAATGTGTTCACGAAGCTGCAAGGAGGTCAGCAGGACAGGAGCAGATAAGCTAGGAGGACCGTGGTTGGTGATACAGCACAAAAGTAGCCAGAGACTACAGGGTCTTATGGCTGCAACAGTCATGGAAAGACAGCACTCAGATCTCTGCTTCCTGAAGCATGGTTGCCTGGCAGATCTAGCTGCTGTGCCTCTGAATTTGCCTCTACCCTTTGGCAAGACAATGCTCCCTGTAGGATGCCCCAGTCATTGTCTGAGCAAAGTAGGGGTCCCAGGAGAGGCCTATTCCAGCCCAACGCAGGGCTCCTCTGAAAAGTGTTTTTGGCTTGCGGATTTGTGAACCTGTCACCACACTTTCTAGAGCTATCTTCAGTCGGTGGCCATCCTACTGGCCTCCAGGGTAAAGGTACCACTCACTTCCCATCCACTTCTTCCCAAGTAAGGACAGGTCCTTCCCACAGAAACACCAACATTTCTCATACAATAAATTGGACAGTAGAATCATATCTGCAGTTAACTTGAAAGAATTATGGACCAAATGCCATCACCCAGCAACAAGAAAAAGAGAGAGTAGATAGAGGGAGAAAAAGAGAGATCATTGAAATCGTGAAGTGTGAAGCCTTCTGCCCACAAATTTCTCAATGGGACTGTTCACTAGAGTTTGCTCTCAGGCTTTCAAGTCACTTATTATGAGAAGATCTTACAACTCAAAGTACAATTTCAAGACATATTTTGGCACATGTTATTCAAGCATAATACAAACACAATATAAGGATGATTGGAGAAAAGCAAAAGAACATACGCATTGCACTGACATTATTCACAGCATAGGTCAGGCATAGATGGTCATAGCACACCACGGCCAGAATTCCAGGAGGAGCCTGCCCAGGCAGGTAGACTAGACACGTGATGGTGGGCATGCCAAGAGACCAGGAGCCCTGACCGCACAGCTCAGTATCTAATTACAGGTGACTCTGAGAGGGGCTAGGGAGCACCTCACTTATCTGAGCACCCACAAATACTGCTATAGGTCTTCAGGCCCAGGAACAATGCTAGTAGTTTCCCACACTTAAGGGCAATATGAGGGCCCTCTGAAGATCGTTACCTGGCAGTAATACTGACTGCCTGTCAGTCCAACTGAGCCCACTCTCTACTAAGCTACCAGAAGGAGGGAGAAACCCTTCGAGTCATTTAAACTTGTCTCTCATCAATACACAGGACTCCTAAATATGTCAACTGAAGCTGAAGCTGAAGTGAAGTCGCTTAGTCGTGTCTGACTATTTGTGACCCTATGGATTGTAGCCTACAGGGCTCCTCTGTCCATGGGATTTTCCAGGCAAGAATACTAGAGTGGGGTGCCATTTCCTTCTCCAGGGGAACTTCCCAACCTAGGGATTGAACCCAGGTCTCCCGCACTATAGGCAGAAGCTTTACCGTCTGAGCCACAAGGGAAGCCCAAGGGAAATATGTCAACTACTACACCTGATAAACAATCAACGAAACAGCAATTTGATGAACTTTCGTTTCTATCCTACACATTTCTTTGTCTTTCCCTGAATTAACTTCCTTAGCTATTAATACTTTAATACTCTGTGTGTGTGTGTGTGTGTGTGTGTGTGTGTGTGTTAGTTGCTCAGTCATGTCTGACTCTTTGAGACCCCATGGAATGCAGCCCACCAGGCTCTTCTGTCCATGGGATTCTCCAGGCAAGAATACTGGAGTGGGTTTCCATGTCCTTCTCCAGGGGATCATCCCAACCCAGGAACCAAACCTGGGTCTCTCTCATTGCAGGCAAATTCTTTACCATCTGAGCCACCAGTGAGCCAACACTGTGTATATATATACTATAACTCTCATAATCTTGATATATATAGGAGGAAAGTGAAAACTGAAGATAAATTGGATTTTCCTAAATTTCTGCACTAATAAGTGATAATGTTTTTTAACACCCACCATTTTAGTCCATACTCTATGTCAAGCTTTGTCATAAAAAATAATTCATTTAATTATAGGAGTTCTTTTTCTCATTTCTCCAATAAGAATTGAAAGTAAAGTTATTAAATTGTATGTTCAAGACCTAAGAGGTAGGGAGGATTTGAATCCAGTAATGTTTAAACACCAATATCAAGCTCTTTTTTTGAAACCCAAGACACACCTCCCAGCCCTTCTCATCCCAAGGCCCTCCTCCCTTGCTACCACCAAGAACTTCAATATTCCACCTAAGATGACAAAGATTTTAGAATTAGGAGGCATTCTTTTTTTTTTTTAATCTTTAATTCTTACATGTGTTCCAAAGAAGAATTTATGCTGCTATTTTTGGTACTATGGTTTTTCAAATTTATTTATTTAATGCTTGTGTAGTGTGTGTTACGTGTAAAGGTTTTACAGAAATAAGCTCTTTCAATTCAGTTCCCATAATGAACCTGTGAGGTATGAATCTTTATCTTGGCCTCAGGTTGCAGAGCTCCAGGGCCGTGAGCGAAGCTTTCACCCAGATGAGCTCCAGATCAACGTCCTTTACTACAAGGCTGTACAGCCTCCCAGCCCAGCACCAACGTTCTAGACTTCCCTTGGTAGAAAAATGACAGATTTATCCCAGTGAGAGGAAAAAAAGAATAGGCAGTTCCTAGCCAGTTATTTTCTCAAGGAAGCAGTTGCCGCTTTCCTCAGCAAGCCAGCCACGGGCCCCATCTCGGGGTTCCTTCTCTGCCCCCCACTACCCAAGGCAGCATCACAGAGAGCTTAAACCCAGCCTCCAGAGGCACTCAAAGCTGAGTGTGCGTCTCTGCTCTTCAGATTACCAGATGATTAAACTGAGGGACATATTTAGGCTACATGGGCCTCAGTTTCTTCATTTGTAAAATGAGGCAACAACAGCAACTGCAATCGTTATAGTAATAGAAATAGACTTCACCAAAAAGGTCTAGATTTTCATAAAGCTTAAGTTAAATATGATCAAAAAGCATTTAACATGGTAATCAATGCTCAATAAGTAGTGGCATTTTATTTATGTTATCACATATTTTATAATTTCATCTTATTTAGCTGTTTAGCTGCTCAGTCGTGTCTGACTCTTTGTGACCCCATGGACTACAGCATGCTAGGTTTCCCTGTCCTTCACAATTTCCCAGAGTTTGCTCAAACTCCTGTCCATTTAATCAGTGATGCCATCCAACCATCTCACCCTCTGTTGCTCCCTTCTCCTCCTGTCCCAGCATCAGGATTTTTTTTTTTTTTTACTTTCTATATCCCCCCGATATATAATAAACTTCTTATAGCCTTAGTGTTTGACACACAGCAAACATTCAGAAAATATTCAATAAATGATGTCCTTATTCCTCTTTCTGAGAAATTCTTTCTTTTAGAAGTTCATCTTGAACTTCCCTGGTGGCACAGCGTATAACTGCTGCCAATGCAGGAGGCACGGATTTGGTCCCTGGCCCGGGAAGACTCCACATGCCTCTGAACCACTAAGCCTGTGTCCTGCGACTACAGTCTACGCTCTACAGCCCACAAGCCACAGCCCTGAGCCCACGTGACGTGAGCCGGTGTCCGGCAACAACACAAGTCACTGCAATGAGCAGCCCGCCCAGCTGCCAAAGAATACCCCCCAGTCACCACAACTAGGGAAAGTTCACACAAAAGCAATGAAGACCCGCACAGCCAAAAGAAATTCTTAAATAAATAAAAATAAGTAAATTCATTTAAAAAGTAAGTTTATCTCTCCCTCTGGGCTCACAATGCCACTCTTAATTATCCCAGTGGAAACACTGACACAAAGATGTCCCCAGTATCCATTGATGCATTGCACCATTACGGGTCACATCACACGCTCTGTGTCTGCACACATGTGAATTCCAGACTTGCTTTCTCCACAATTTCTAATTGCTGCAGTTTCCCGTACAATGTGCCTGTTGAGTACAGTCTGAAAATGAAGAGTGAATGGAGATAATTTGGTATACTATTTTGTGGAATAGAAAAGATAATTCCTGCATTCCATTCCAGATGTCTAACACACACAATGTGAAGGTCTTTCTTTCTTCTCTTTTTTCCCATGATCTGCCTGTCAATAAATGTAATTTCAGGAAGAAAATGCTATTTTTCTCTGCATATATATTTAAATGTTTCCAAAGTGAAGTGATATTGCCCCAGGGAAAATCAAATGAGCTACTAGGTCTAGAGCTTTTTTGCAACAAGTTGAGAAAAAAGTCACTATCTTAATCAGCATCTTACACTATTTATATGACTATTAAACCAAGTCTTTAAAGTGGGACAAGAAGATCTAAAAGAATGCCCTCTCCTTGCCCTCTGATGACCTCTGAAGAGTGAAATGAGCAATCGTCCTAGACTCTACTTGCGTGCTGACTTGTCCTCGCCCTGAATCTCAAACAAGCCCTGAAGGACGTGTTTGCTAGAGCAGAGAACATTAACTTACCAGTGACTGTTTCTATTGTAGCCTTAGCTTTACGGTGAAAAATATTTTTTAAGAAACCCTACTCCTGCTAATAATCATAGTATCCTTTTTTACACAATTTTAATAGGTAGTATTTGCAAAGGCTCCAAGAAAATTGCATTCTTTCTGACATGCTATCCTTCTTTTAAAAAATTAATTTGTCTATTTTAATTGGTGGCTAATTACTTTACAATATTGTGGTGGTTACTGCCATACATTGACATGAATCAGCCATGGGTATCCCCCATGGCTAAACCCCCTGTACTAAAGCCTCCTTCCAACTCCCTCCCCATCCCATCCCTCTGGGTCATCCCAGTGCACCATCTTTGAGTGTCTTGTTTCGTGCATTGAACTTGGACGAGTGATCTATTTCACATATGGTAATATATATGTTTCCACAGTTTATTGTGATCCACACAGTCAAAGGCTTTGGCATAGTCAATAAAGCAGAAATAGATGTTTTTCTGGAACTCTCTTGCTTTTTTCATGATCCAGTGGATATTGGCAATTTGTTCTCTGGTTCTTCTGCCTTTTCTAAAACCAGCTTGAACATCTGGAAGTTCATGGTTCACATGTTGCTAAAGCCTGGCTTGGAGAATTTTGAGCATTACTTTACAAGCATGTGAGATGAGTGCAATTGTGCGGCAATTTGAGCATTCTTTGGCATTGCCTTTCTATGGGATTGGAATGAAAACTGACCTTTTCCAGACCTGCGGCCACTGCTGAGTTTTCCAAATTTGCTGGCATATTGAGTGCAGCACTATCACAGCATCATCTTTCAATATTTGAAATAGCTCAACTGGAATTCCATCACCTCCACTAGCTTTGTTCATAGTGATGCTTTCTAAGGCCGACTTGACTTCGCATTCCAGGATGTCTGGCTCCAGGTGAGTGACTATATCATCGTGATTATTTGGGCTGTGAAGATCTTTTTTTGTACAGTTCTATGTATTCTTGCCACCTATTCTTAATATCTTCTGCTTCTGTTAAGTCCATACCATTTCTGTCCTTTATCAAGCTCATCTTTGCATGAAATGTTTCCTTGGTATCTCTAATTTTCTTGAAGAGATCTCTAGTCTTTCCCATTCTGTTGTTTTCCTCTATTTCTTTGCACTGATTGCTGAGGAAGGCTTTCCTATCTGTCTTGCTATTCTTTGGAACTCTGCATTCAGATGCTTATATCTTTCTTTTCCTCCTTTGCTTTTTGCTTCTCTTCTTTTCACAGCTATTTGTAAGGCCTCCCCAGACAGCCATTTTGCTTCTTTGCATTTCTTTTCCATGGGGATGGTCTTAATCAATGCCTCCTGTACAATGTCACGAACCTCCGTCCATAGTTCATTAGGCACTCAGTCTATCAGATCTAGTCCCTTAAATCTATTTCTCACTTCCACTGTATAATCATAAGGAATTTGATTGAGGTCATACCTGAATGGTCTAGTGGTTTTCCCTACTTTCTTCAATTTCGGTCTGAATTTGGCAATAAGGAGTTCATGATCTGAGCCACAGTCAGCTCCTGATCTTGTTTTTGCTGACTGTATAGAGCTTCTCCATCTTTGGCTGCCAAGAATATAATCAATCTGACTTCGGTGTTGACCATCTGGTGATGTCCATGTGTAGAGTCTTTTCTTGTGTTGTTGGAAGAGGGTGTTTGCTATGACCTGTGCATTCTCTTGGAAAAATTCTAAACTTTGCCCTGCTTCATTGTGTATTCCAAGGCCAAATTTGCCTGTTACACTAGGCAGGTCAGGAAGCAAAAGTTAGAACTGAACATGAAACAACAGACTGGTTCCAAATAGGAAAAGGAGTATGTCAAGGCTGTATATTGTCACCCTGTTTATTTAACTTATATGCAGAGTACATCATGAGAACTGCTGGGCTGGAAGAAGCACAAGCTGGAATCAAGACTGCTGGGAGGAATATCAATAACCTCAGATATGCAGATGACACCACCCTTATGGCAGAAAGTGAAGAGGAACTAAAAAGCCTCTTGATGAAAGTGAAAGTGGAGAGTGAAAAAGTTGGCTTAAAGCTCAATGTTCAGAAAACAAAGATCATGACATCTGGTCTCATCACTTCATGGGAAATAGATGGGGAAACAGGGGAAACAGAGTCAGACTTTATTTTGGGGGGGCTCCAAAATCACTGCAGATGGTGATTGCAGCCATGAAATTAAAAGACCCTTACTCCTTGGAAGGAAAGTTATGACCAACCTAAATAGCATATTCAAAAGCAGAGACGTTACTTTGCCAACAAAGGTCCACCTAGTCAAGGCTATGAATTTTCCAGTGGTCATGTATGGATGTGAGAGTTGGACTGTGAAGAAAGCTGAGCACTGAAGAATTGATGCTGTTGAACTGTGGTGTTGGAGAAGACTCTTGAGAGTCCCTTGGACTGCAAGGAGATCCAATCAGTCCATCCTAAAGGAGATCAGTCCTGGGTGTTCATTGGAAGGACTGATGCTAAAGCTGAAACTCCAGTACTCTGGCCACCTCATGCGAAGAGTTGACTTATTGGAAAAGACTCTGATGCTGGGAGGGACTGGGGGCTTGAGAAGAAGGGGATGACAGAGGATGAAATGGCTGAATGGCATCACCAACTCGATGGACATGAGTTTGAGTGAATTCAGGGAGTTGGTGATGGACAGGGAGTCCTGGCGTGCTGCGATTCATGGGGTCACAAACAGTAGGACATGACTGACTAAATGACCTGAACTGAACTGAACTGAACTGAGACAATAAAGTCAATTTCTACTGCTGCTAGTAATTAAAGATGAAGCTATAACTCTAAGTCACTCCAGGAAAATTTATATACATCTTACGATTTTTATTATGACTCTAGATCTAAAAGTCAGTACTAGAGCCTGTCAGCTCAGGCAGCATACCATCCAAAGCTGCTCCAGACAAGAAGGCCAACAGTTCCGGAAAGGATGGACAAATAAGTTGAGCTGAAGTGGCAGCTGTCTGTTTAAGCAGCTAGAAACCTGCTGAAAGTGACTCGTTTAAAAGATTTCTTGACTTCGCTGCCTTGAAATCACCTAAGGACATCTTCTGGCATTACTTCCTCTTCTTAAGACCACACAATGGCCCCTACGTGGTCCCTGATTGCATCTCATATCAAATCCGCCTGAGCCAGCAGGGAAGTCCTGGCGGATCGGACAGTAAGGTGTCTGCCTACCATGTGGGAGGCCCGGGTTCGATCCCTGAGTCCAGAAGATCCCCTGGAGAAGGAAATGGCAACCCACTCCAGTATTCTTGCCTGGAGAATCCCATGGATGGACGAGCCTGGTGGGCTACAGTCGATGGGGTCACAGAGTCGGACACGACTGAGCAACTTCACTTTCCTTTCAATTCCTTGAACACATCAAGTGCTTTCCTTCAGTACAGGTTGTATACATGCTGTTTTCTCAGTACATTCCCCTACCTCTCCCCAAACGCACAGCTGCGTGCCACAACCAGAGACCAGCAAATCAGATAAATTTTTACAATCATTCTGTAGTTTTCAGCTTAAATATCCCGTTTTAGACTTTCCTTGAATAAAGCAGGTCCACTGGATTCTTCGTCATAGTATTCAACTTGTTTCCTTCAGAGACTTTATCATCATTTGTAATGACATATGCTTTTACTTTCTTTTGTTCACTTTTTAAATTATCTGCCCCTCCTCCCAACTTAGTTTCTCATTATATCTTCAAAGCTGAATACAGCACATGGTATATAATATACAGTAAATGAATGGTGAAAATACAACTAAATGAACAAATGTGAAATAGGAACAAATAAGAAAGAGAAGCAAAAAGAATGTTATAACAACCCGTCTGTTAGTAACCATCTCCTAAACACTTCAGCATCTTACATTCAACGTCATTGTCCCATACCAATCTTCTTAGCTGATTAGCATCACATGGGAAAATACCAGGTGAATCACAGTCATTAAATCTGAATATCTGGGAGATTCAGCTTATGTTTTGATAGCTTTTAAAGTTCTCTAAAGAAAAGTAAAAGAAAGTGGAGTTGCTCAGTCGTGTCTGACTCTTTGCGACCCTGCGGACTGTAGCCCACCAGGCTCCTCCATCCATGGGATTCTCCAGGCAAGAGTACTGGAGTGGGGTGCCATTGCCTTCTCCAGGGGATCTTCCTGACCCAAGGATTGAACCCAGGTCTCCTGCATTGTGGGCAGATGCTTTACTGTCTGGGCCACCAGGGAAGTCCTAAAGTTCTCTAGGTAGTTCTAATGTGCAACTAAGACTAGGGTATTCCTGTGGTTCTCAAATGTGACTGCATCAGAATCCTTGAGAGCTTATAAAACAGAGAGTTCTGGGTCCCATCCCCAAAGTTTCTAGTGTGTCTGCATTTCTGCATTCCCAGGCAATGCTGATGTTGCTGGACTGGGAACCGTTCTTACACTTGCAGTCTACATGAGTAGATTCACTGGACTTCAGTTTCAAAGCGGAGGGAATGCTGGATAGGATATTTTATGGAGGGGAAACAAAAAGACTTGAAATGAAAATAATGGGATGCTTTAGGCATAGTTTCCCAGTTAATCACTTCCACGTTGAATCACTTGAGATGCCAGAAATCACAAAATGCCATTCAGCTGAGATGGCAGGGACGGGCGAGCCAATATGTTGGCAACATGCTCTGTACTCATTGTATACAGAGGATCATGAGAAGAAAGAGCCCAAGGCAGGCTGACGAGGCAAGGTTACACCATGTGTCTCCAGACAGCCTGTAACTTCTCTACCAATGCAATAAAAATTCAATTCTGGTAATAACGCCGTCTTTGAATAGACTGATTTCTACATGTGGTTTTAAGAAATGTCTTTACATCTGCATGCAGTATGCTGCCTATTGGTTTTTAGTAAGTTAACATGCACTTGGAGTAGCAATTAACTGTGCCATTGCTTTAAACTTTTCCTTAACACTTAATATTTATGCTGCTTCCTGAGTGTTCCAGAACTCTAAGAGGGTCAGGTTCCTGGGTAAAGGGACGGAATACAATGCATCTTTAAACGCAGCTAGGCTGATCTGCACACTTAAGAGCCTCAGTACATCATTTTCCAATCACATATCTCAGAATAATTTATACAATCAATTAAAGAGCATTATCAAGGGATGATTTGACAACTGTTGCCATGCCAACCAGTGAAGTAGACAGCGCCGCCATGTTTAAAGGCTGCACCTGGTGATGGATGTGGCAGATTTTGAGGACTTAGACAGAATCACAGATGTCCAAAAGGTGTGGAGAGAACATGATTTAAAGCTTTGATGTTGTGCCATTTTTACTGGCAAAAGGGTGTTGATGGCATGTTGTTCACTTTCTCATTAAAATTCTGTCATTTTTCACAGTGTTCTGCATTCAGAGCTGAAAACTAAAGTGAGAATGCGCTTTACAGACTGATAAAATATGAGAGCAAAATGGATGATGTTCATTTGCAGGCTGAATTAATTTTTTAAAAAAGTTCGTGTCAGTGCATTTATGAAAAGCCCATTAATCAGACACAACTTTATCACCCTTAATGGACATATTTTTAAACACTTTTACATTAATAATTAAAATTTTGGATGGCAAATGGCTTCCAACATACTGAACTAAAAAGTATTTGAAATGAATCGCAATAAAACATAACAGAAGTAGAAAATATACTTTCCAATGTCCATATGCTGCCTGATTTCTTGATTCCAATGACCATGATAAAAATCAATAAACCTTAAAGACTTTGCAAGATAGATTGGTCTTTTACTCACCGAGTTATGCCAGAAACGAAGGAGGCTTCCAAGGGCGTTTCCAATTACAGACCCTATATTAATAAGCAACAGGGACGAGATTAGAGCTTATATCTCTGGGATCAGCGAGCCAGTTCTCTTTCCAGTATGTAGTTACTCTTTGCTCTATTAAATTGTGCCTTTCAAACACCAATTGATTATATGTTGATATGTGATAGATGCATTGCCCGCAATATTTTTAAAATAGTGTGGCAGTTATAAACAGGCTCTAGAACCAAACTCTTTGAATCTCAGCTCTCCCTCTCGCTAGCTATTAGGCAAATTATTTGATCTCTTTCTGCCTCAGTGTCCTCATCTGTAAAATGAGAATAGTGTCACATCTTATCATTGTTGTGAGGATTAAACAAGTTATATAGAGCACTTAGAACAGTGCTTGAAGTGTTTATCCTTAAGGCTTTTATTATTACCAATCTCATTATTATTACTATATTTTATTTTTTAAGGCTCTTAGCCTTTCTATAGGAGAAGGTAATGGCAACCCACTCCAGTCTTCTTGCCTGGAGAATCCCAGGGATAGCGGAGCCTGGTGGGCTGCCGTCTCTGGGGTCGCACAGAGTCGGACACGACTGAAGCGACTTAGCAGTAGTAGTAGTAGTGGCCTTTCTATAAACAGTTGTTGTAACAATCACTCATTTTTGTTTTCCATTCAGAACATGAGTTGATATAATAAGGCAGGTAAATTGCAAAGTCCAACTAATGATTTACTAAATTTAACTATCACAGGAAAAGTACATTGAGATAAGACAACTTAATAGGAATAAAGTGGACAACTTAATAGGAATAAAGAGATAAAAGGTGGAAGATACAGGTATAGGAGGCAAAAATATGTGATAGTATCATCTTATGTTCTATAGCAAAATTTGGTTTCCTTCTCCCATCAGCTACTCTCTGGGGTATATCATAACAAATATGAAGCTAGGATAATAGGAAGGAGTCTTTTGCAGAACAAAACAGAAGCCCAGATTCCTTAAAGCAAAATAACTCCCAAAGTTGTGTTCAGAGGACAGTTGAGCAATAAAAAGACTGCTGTCTAGAGGTTTCAGTTTGAGACTGGATCCTGAAAACCTGCTGTCCTTTATCCTCAGCTCTCAGAGGCAACATCCCCCTACTTGTGGGAAAAGAGATGAGGCCAAAGAATTGATGTGATAGTTTGAGGTGAGAGAGGAAAGAAACGGAACCCGGCCAGTCTGGGCAAAAGGAGACGGCGAATTGTGAGGAACGCCACATGCTGGTCCAAGGAGGACTGTTAGAACATATAGATGGCTGAGGGGAAAGCGAAATGTTTTTAATTCACTCTCCAGATTCTTGATATCTGCTTGATCTTCTACAGTAAGGTTTCTTTGTCTTTTTTTGTTTTTTTCCCATGATGGACTCTGCCTTTCAATCCTCTCAACATTAAATGCATGGTAAAGGGGCAATTTGCATAACTAAGAAATATTAGAAGCTGTGTGTCAATGATTACCTTGGCTGATGCAAGACACAATAAAAATGAATTTCAGAATAAACACTAGGTGCTCAGCAAACTTTAGTGTCAGTAGTCTCAGTTCTTAAAATCAAAAGCTGCTGTCCAAATCCAAAAAAAAATATATATATATATCCTGCAGCCAGTTGGAAGGACCCAGTTCATACGTGCCGTAGAAAGACACTGGAACTATCTTTCAAAGTATGTTAATACTACGGTTGATTTTGAATGTCACTAAATAACTCTCTAAAGTTGACACAGCCAATCACTTGTGGGTGGATGTGCCCGTCTGCAAGTGGACAGGCTTCCATATGTGGCCAATTATGCACAACTAGTTTGCTGGCATAATCACTTACACAAATCGATGGTGTTTACGTACATGTTCACACATATTTATAGGTAAGATATAAAGCACTGTAAATACATGTGAACGTGCAAGTAAATGTCATTGATTTGTGTAAGTGATTATGCCAGCTGAAGAATTCACTTGCAGCCTTAGATCTTGGCTCTTCCTCTTAGTGTTCACCTTTCCTAAAATATGACTTGAATAAAGTATGTGAATCTCTGTATATACACACAGAGAACCATACACAGACATACACAGACATACACTGTGTAAAAAAAAAAGTGCTATGTGTATGATAAACATACAGTAGTCTCTGTTTTAAGGAACCTACACTACATTTGGAAAGAGAAAAGTAAATACATGAAAAGTTAGGTAGGAATGAAGTGAAAGTTGCTTAGTTGTGTCCGACTCTTTGCGACTCCATGGACTACACAGTCCATGGAATTCTGGAGGCTTTCCCCTCATTTTGCTTTCCCCTCAGAATTCTGGAATACTGGGGTGGGTAGCCTTTCCCTGCTCCAGGGGATCTTCCCAGCCCAGGGATCCAATCCAGGTCTCCTGTGTTGCAGGCGGATTCTTTACCCCCTGAGCCACCAGGGAAGCCCAAGTAGAAGACACCAAATTGAAAAGTATCATAAAGTGGTTTATATATATTTGCCAAATGATTGGTATGAAAGATACATAGAATAAGGCTAATATTTCTTTACACAAGAGCTTTTGCTCTTGGGTTTTCCACTTATTCAATTTTTCTTTTCTCTTCATCTTGACTTTGAGATGTTTCTAAATTATTTTAATTATTTAAGATTCATTTTTGGTCTTAATATAATTAAAAGAAATGTCATAATGTCATTATTTACACAAGTTTCTCATCATCTTGAAAATAGTATAAGATTTCTATGTTAGAGCACTTGGAAAGAAAGTTTACTTTCTACATATTGGTTTTAGTTCTATGATAATTTTCAGTACCTTTTGTTGTGGACAAAGATATTTCACTCATTCACTTAGCAAGCAAACATTTACTGAAAGCCTACTATGTGCCCAGTGCCAATTACAAAGAGAGAAATAAAAGCCACGATTTCTGTTCCTGAAGATTGTTTTAAATGACAATAAACAATGAAAGCTAATTATCAGTTGCTAATTATTAGTTGTCAATCCCCAGATGGCACTGAATATCACAAAAGTTTTGAAGGTTTAAAAATTTCCCCAAAACTCCCAAACTGCTTGATCTGTATGTTGACCAAACTTTTTTATTTTTCAGATAACTTTTCTGGCTATTGTTGTTCATTTATTAATATCTCCCCAGATATCTCAGTAACAAGACAAAAGGTTTGCAGTGTCCTGGGCTCTGGAGGAAGGGCCCCGTGAGCATATTTCTGCATCCCTTTCTGTCTCTTTTCTGCCCGCTTACTGCCTTTCTGTGTCCCCTCTCCTGGAGCCATTAAACTCATCTCTGCTGGGAAAAAAAGAGAGATACAAGGAGTAAAGAGTCAGAGTAAGATACACAGGCTTACAGGGGGCATACCATGAGAAAGACATGGATGCATCATTGTAAAGAACCGAATGTTGGAGAAAAATCTTTTAGCTTGCATTAGCCCAAAAAACAAGTTAGAGGCTGTATGTGGGAAACTTTCCACAAACAAACATGAGAACTTTAGGCAAAGGGCTTTCCAAACCAGTGGTTAAAGGAAAATGAAATGCACATGGAAAGACAGAGAGATAAAGTGTAAATTTAGTTCAAAGTTACTTTACGACAGACAGATGACTTAAAAAGAGCTGAAACACAAAGTAATTATGAATTTGCTCAGAAGACAAAAATATGCTGAAAACACTGCTAAGATTAGCTTTATGTAAAGGCCTTTATCTCTTGGATCTGTCTCCTTCAAACTTCAAGTACAAACACTTTAAAAGAAAGATTGCAAATGTTGATTCATGGTCAGCCTATGGAACTTTTGTTAAGTTCCCTTTGGATTTTCAGTGCCACCAGGGCAAGAAAGAGTAATCCATTTTAAATCCCACAATACTGACTGTATCCAGGGGACACTAAAAGAATAATTTTTATTTTAAAAAGGGCTCTTAAACACTATGAGTAGAAATCATGACTTTTAAATTTGAATCTTATTTTTTAAATGTGTTTTGTATTCTTCATTTTGTAATTATAAAACTGGAGTTCCTCAGCCATTGGTCTTAGGTCTCTGATGGTTGTTGATGAGTAACTGGAAAAATAATTTTAATTAATTTGAATACAAAATATTTTTCATTTTCAAAACTTTCTCAATTGGTTTATTCAATCTTTCCAAGTCCTCTGAGTTTTACAAATAAATTAGATAGGCACAATGAAGGAAAGAAACTAACACATATCAACAATTTTTTAAAAGTGTGCCAAGCCCTGTGTTGTCTGATTTACATACAGTGCCTTATTAAATCTTCACATTAAGTCTGAAGAAAGTTTGATCTGGTCACTTTCTTGCTCTGTCATTTTATTTGTCTGCAAAATGAGAATAATAATAGTGGGCTTCTCCAGTAGCACAGCTGGTAAAGAATCTGCCTGTAATGCAGGAGATCCTGGTTTGATTCCTGGGTTGGGAAGATCCCCTGGAGAAAGGATAGGCTACCTACTCCAGTATTCTTGGGCTTCCTTGTTGGCTCAGACATTAAAGAATCTACCTGCAATGTGGGAGACCTGGGTTCAATCCCTGGGTTGGGAAGATTCCCTGGAGGAAGGCATGGCAATCCACTCCAGTATTCTTGCCTGGAGAATCCCCATGGACAGAGGAGCCTGGAAGGCTACATACAGTCCATGGGATCACAAAGTGTTGGACATGACTGAGTGACTAAGCACAGCACAGCATCTGACTTACAAGATTTTAAGGATTAAATGAGTTAATACACGTAAAGTTTTGAAAGGAGTGCAAACAAGATCGCAGAGTGGGAAACCCTGAGCTCATGACCTCACACAAACACATCGAAATGACAACTACATATAGAGCAACTCTTGCTGAGAACAACCTGAAGACTAGAAGAACTGTTCTTCTACAACCAAGACTGTAATGGAAGGACCACATGAAGGTTGGTAGGAGAGGACGATAAGCAATCTAGTAGGAACCCACAACCCTAGTGAGTGACTCAGAAGAGAAGGGGGACTATCACAGGCTTGGAAATCCTCCCTACGAAGCGTGAGCTTTAAAGCCACATATTAGGCACCCCAGCCCTAGGGTCCAATATTAGGAAGAGAAGATGGTTGAAACCAGTGGGGCTTACTAGCTTCTCAAAAGGCTCCTGACATTTAAAGCACAATAAGGTGGCAAAAGTTAATGAGAGAATTTTAAAGGTAAAAATAGGAAAATAAAGAGTCACATACAAGAAAACTTCCATAAAGATATCAACTGATTTTACAGCAGAAACCTTGCAGGACAGAAAGGAGAAGCATAATATATTTAAAGTAAATGTATCAGTCATCAGTCTTGTGTGACTCTTTGTGACCCCATGGACTGTAGCCCACTAGACTACTCTGTCCAT
Source organism: Ovis canadensis (assembly GCF_042477335.2). NCBI lineage: Eukaryota > Metazoa > Chordata > Mammalia > Artiodactyla > Bovidae > Ovis > Ovis canadensis. The sequence goes on along the minus strand of NC_091253.1, from coordinate 95,464,062 downwards.
GGAATTCTCCAGGCAAGAATACTGGAGTGGGCTGCCATTTCCTTCTCCAGGGGATCTTCTTGACCCAGAAATCAAACCCAGGTCTCCTGTATTATAGGCAGATTCTTTAATGTCCGAGCTACCAGGGAAGTTAGTACTGAAAGAAAAATACCCCCAACAATCTAGGACATTTCACTTAGCAAAGGTGTCATTCACAATTGAAAGAGAGACAATCAGTTTCCCAGACAAGCAAAAACTAAGAGTTCATCACCACTAAATCAACCTTACAAGAAATGTTAAAGGATCATATTTAAAAGAAAAAGAAAAGGTTATAAATGAGAAATAAGAAAATATAGGAAGGGAAAAATTCCACTGGTAAAGGCAAATATATGGTTATGGCAATGAATCAAACACTTAAATAAGTTAGCATGAAAGTTAAAAGACAAAAATTGTAAAAATCAACTATCGCTACAATAAATAGTTAAGGAATTGACATGAAAATATGAAGTTTGACATCAAAAACAAAATGTGGTTGGAGTCGTAAAAAATATAAACCTTTTAGAATGTGTTTGAACTCAAATGAGAGTCAGTTTAAAACAAGTAGATTTAGATCAACATATAAAAACTTTATGATGATCACATTCACAAAACAAAGGATGAAAATCACATGATCATCTCAATAGATGCAGAGAAAGCATTTTTGACAAAATCCAACATTTGTTCACAATAAAAGCTCTCAACAAAGTTGGTATTCAGGGAACATTTTTTATTTATGACAAACCCACGGCTGCTATTATACTCAATGGTGAAAAGCTGAAATTCTTTCCTCTAAGATCAATAATAAGATAAGGATGCTCACTCTTGCCATTTCCATTTCACATAGTATTGGAAACCCTAGTCATAGCAATCAGGTAAGAAAAAGATAAATAGCATCCAAATTGAAAAGGAAGAAGTAAAATTGTCACAGTTTACAGATAACAATAATATATAGAAAACCCTAAAGATGTCACTAAAAAGAATTAGAATTTAGAAATGAATTTAATAAAGTTGCAGGATACAAGATTCATGTGTAGAAATCTATTGCACTTATATACACTAGTAATGAGCTACCAGAAAGAGAAGTTAAGGAAATAATCTAATTTACAAATTCCTCAAAAAGAATAAAACACCTAAGAATCAGTTCAGTTCAGTTCAGTCGCTCAGTCGTGTCCGACTCTTTGCGACCCCATGAATCGCAGCACGCCAGGCCTCCCTGTCTATCACCAACTCCCGGAGTTCACTCAGACTCATGTCCATCGAGTCAGTGATGCCATCCAGCCATCTCATCCTGGGTCGTCCCCTTCTCCTCCTGCCCCCAATCCCTCTCAGCATCAGAGTCTTTTCCAATGAGTCAACTCTTTGCATGAGGTGGCCAAAGTACTGGAGTTTCAGCTTTAGCTTCATTCCTTCCAAAGAAATCCCAGGGCTGATCTCCTTCAGAATAAACTGGCAAAAAAGTGAAAAATCTATAATCTAAAAATGTAGTTTACTGATAAAGGAAATTGAAGATAATATAAATAAATAAAAAGATGCTCTGTGTTCATGTATTATAAGAATTAATGTCGTTAAAACGACCATGCTACCCAAAGCAATCTATTGATTTAATGCAATTCCTATCAAAATACTCGTATGACATTTTTCACAGAAGTAGAACAAATAATCCTAAAATTCACCTGGAACCACAGAAGACCCTAAATAGCCAAAGTAATCTTGAGAGAAAGAAAAAGAAAAAGGAACTATAATTCATCCTGACTTCAGACTACAAAGACACAATATTCAAAGTAGTATGGTAAAAACAAAAATAAAAACAGACATAGATCCATGGAGTAAAATATAGCATCCAGAAACAAACCCATACACATATGTCAATTACTTTATGGCAAAGGAGGTAACAATATACATTGGGGAAAAGAGTTTCCTCAGTAAGTGGTTTGAAAATTGAAAAGCTGCATGTAAAATGTAAAAGAATGAAATTAGAACATTTTCTCTTACCACATGCAAAACTAGACTCAAAATAGATTGAAGACCTGAATGTAAGATCCAAAACCATAAAACTACTAGAAGAAAATCAGGCAATACGTCTTTGACGTAGGTCTTAGTAATATTTGGTGGGGGGTGGGGGGTGGGGGTTTGTCTTCTCAAGTAAAGGAAACAAAAGCAGAAAAAAATAAACAGAACATCAACTAAAAATTTGCAAAAACTAAAAACTTCTGTGCAGAGAAGAAAACTATCAATAAAACAAAATGGCAGCCAACTGAGTGGAAGAAGATATTTGTAAATGATATGTCTGATGAGGGGTTAATATCTAAAATATGCATAAAGAACTCAGGCAATTCAATATCAGTAAACAGTCAAAGCAGAAATAGAAACAGGGAGGTAGAGCACAAATGTATGGATACCAAGGGGGGAAGGAGTTGGGCTGGAGAAACTGGGAGGTTGGGATTGACACATATTGATACTATGTATAAAACAGACAGTTGATAGGAACCCACCTTATAGCACTCTACTTATTGCACTGCAGGATCTTAAATGGGAGAGAAATTCAAAAGAGAGGAGAGATATGTATGGCTGGTTTGTTTTGCTATGCAGTAGAAGCTCACACAACATTGTAAAGCACCTATAATGCAATAAAAGTTAATTATTTTTTAAAAACTGGGTAGAGAATATGAATAGGCTTTTTTCCAAAGAAAGTACACAGATGATGGCCAACAGATACTTGAGGGATGTCAGTATCACTAGTCATCAGGGAAATGCAAATCAGACCCACAATGAAACACCACCTCATGCTGGTCAGAATGGCTATCATTAAAAAGCAAGAAATAGGAGCATTGAGAAGGATATAGAGAGAAGGGAACCCTTACTGGCTGGCATGTAAATTGATATAGCCATTATGGAAATTAGTATGAAGGTTTCTCAAAAAAATTAAAAATAGAAGTACCATATGATACAGCAATTTCACTCGTTGGTATATATCTGATAAAAATAAAAGCATTAATTTGAAAAGACACACATTTATTCATTGTATCATTATTCACAAAAGCCAAGATATGGAAGCAACCTATTTGCCTATTGATAGATGAATAAAGAATATATGGTATTTATATACACACATATATGTGTATTGGGCTTCCCTCATAGCTCAATCAGTAAAGAATTTGCCTGCAATGCAGAAGACCTGGGTTCGATTCCTCAGTCGAGAAGATCCCTCGGAGAAGGAAATGGCAATCCACTTCAGTATTCTTACCTGGAAGATCCCATGGACAGAGGAGCCTGGCGGGCTACAGTCCATATGGTTGCAGAGAGTTGGACACGACTGAGTGACTAAACCACCATCATATGTATATATGGACATATACTGGTGAAGAATGTACCTGGCAATGCAGGAGACAGAAGACGGGGGTTTGATCCTGGGTGGAGAAGATCCCCTGCAGGAGGAAATGGCAACCCACTCCAGGATACTTGCCCGGAAAATTCCACAGACTACAGTCCACAGGGTCACAAAAAGTAGGATATGACTGGGCATGCACCATACTCCAGTATACAATGGAACATTACTCAACCATAAAAAGAATGAAATCTTGCCTTTCTCAGCAACTTGGACGGACCTGGAGGGTATTACGCTTAGTGAAACAGAAAGACAAGTACAGAACATTTTCACTTATATGTGGAATATAAAAAATAAAATAAACAAATAAAACAGAAAGAAGCTCATAGTGGACTTGCCTGGTGGTCCAGTGGTTAAGACTATGTGCTTGCAAAGTAGCAGGTGCAGGGAAGTTAGATCCCTGGTCAGGGAACTAAGATCCCACATGCCACACAGCACAGCCAAAAGAATTCTTAATATGTACCACAGCTTTCTTATCCATTCATCTGCTGATGGACATCTAGGTTGTTTCCATGTCCTGGCTATTATAAACAGTGCTGCGATGAACATTGGGGTACATGTGTCTCTTTCAATTCTGGTTTCCTCGGTGTGTATCCAAAAAGTTGACCCTGCCTGGCTCAGAACTTATCCATAGTATGGTAATTACTTCATCTGGGCTTTTCCACAACCCCTATCAACTGCTAAGAAATGTCTTTCATACTACAATTGCATCACTTTTACTGCTGCCAAATCAGTGTTCTGGTATGTAGCTGTAATGATGTCACTCCCAAGTTCAGAAATATTTGATGATGCCATGATTCCTAGGGAATTAAATAAAATATCCTTGTCTTGAAAAAAAAAATTCTTAAATATAAAATTAAAAAAAAAATTAAAAGTGTATACTTAGAAAGAAAGAAATAGACTCAGAGATACAGAGAACAAATTAGTGTTCACCAGGGCAGAGAGGGGTTGGGAGAGGTATACGATCATTTCCGTTCAGGCACTCAGTTGTGTCAAACTCTTTTTGACCCCGTGGACTGCAGCATGCCAGGGCTCCCTGTCCATCACCAACTCCCAGACTTTACTCAAACTCATGTCCATTGAGTCGGTGATGCCATCCAACCATCTCATCCTCTGTCGTCCCTTCTAATGGACTTAGCTGTGAAAATAGGGCCCGTTCTGTCTGGAAAGTTTCTCAAAATTTTGTCCAAAAACTGTATCTGGTCGGGATGTCTGATTACCACTTCTGCTTTATTAAGAGCCATACAGCAGGAGGCCTGTAAGTTTTTATCAGAAACACCTACTTTTTGTGTACATGGTTGTCTCTCAGATACTTCAAATCCACCATATTTTAAACAGAATTCATCATCCTTTCCCTCATTTTCCATGCAGAAATTCCATTCTTCTCCTCCTTGATATAACCCTACAATTCTTGCATACTTCCATCTTGCCATTTCTTTCAACAGACAGCCAATTTGTCAATTCTGCTTCCTTAATGTTTCTCTTCCCTGTTCCTTTTCTCTCCGTGTTTATGGATGCTGCATAACAATAATCTCACTGAAATTTTTAGGTAAGTATTTTAGATAAACTTTCATCTATTTTTTCCCCACTTCCCACAAAATCAGTCCTCCATAAAACCACAGGAATCATTTTTCTAAAAGGCAAACATCATGTAATCATCTCCACAATTTCTGGAATAAAGTCTTAGGTCCTTAACAAGGCCTGCTGTGGCCTTTATTGGGCCACTCTAGACTCATCTCTCACTCACAGAACCAGTCATGCTGAATGCCTGGCCTTTATTGAAATGAGCCAGGTGTCTTCACTTTCATGCCTGTATTCATATGGCTCCCTCAACCAAAATTTACCTGCTTATGTCTGCGTAGTGAAGATCTATTCATTTTCTAAGACCCTGGTCTAACATCTACTCTTACAAGTATTTCCTTGTTGGGGTTGGAAATACCAACTTTCAGTCTTCAGTATACTCTTATTTTAATGCTTCATTATACTTTTATTAACTTATTTTCTCAACTACTGTGCTTTGAACTTCTTGAAGCCAAAATTGTTGTCATTTTTGAGTTTTAAATCCTAACATAGAGGCATCAGAGGGCAGACACACTGAAACCATAATCACAGAAAACTAGTCAATCTAATCACACTAGGATCACAGCCTTGTCTAACTCAATGAAACTAAGTCATGCCATGTGGGGCCACCCAAGACGGGTGGGTCATGGTGGAGAGGTCTGAAGGAATGTGGTCCACTGGAGAAAGGAATGGCAAACCACTTCAGTATTCTTGCCTTGAGAACCCCATGAACAGTAGGAAAAGGCAAAATGATAGGATACTGAAAGAGGAACTCCCCAGGTCAGTAGGTGCCCAATATGCTACTGGAGATCAGTGGAGAAATAACTCCAGAAAGAAAGACGGGATGGAGCCAGAGCAAAAACAATACCCAGTTGTGGATGTGACTGGTGATAGAAGCAAGATCAGATGCTGTAAAGAGCAATACTGCATAGGAACCTGGAATTTCAGGTCCATGATCAAGGCAAATTGGAAGTGGTCAAACAAGAGATGGCAAGAGTGAACATTGACATTCTAGGAATCAGCGAACTAAAATGGACTGGAAAGGGTGAATTTAACTCAGATGACCATTATATCTACTACTGTGGGCAGGAATCCCTCAGAAATAATGGAGTAGCCATCATGGTCAACAAAAGAGTCCGAAATGCAGTACTTGGATGCAATCTCAAAAACAACAGAATGATCTCTGTTTGTTTCCAAGGCAAACCATTCAATATCACAGTAATCCAAGTCTATGCCCCAACCAGTAACACTGAAGAAGCTGAAGTTGATTGGTTCTATGAAGACCTATAAGACCTTTTAGAACTAACACCCAAAAAAGATATCCTTTTCATTATAGGGGACTGGAATGCAAAACTAGGAAGTCAAGAAACACCTGGAGTAACAAGCAAATTTGGCCTTGGAATACACAATGAAGCAGGGCAAAGGCTAATAGAGTTTTGCCAAGAAAATGCACTGGTCATAGCAAACACCCTCTTCCAACAACACAAGAGAAGACTCTACACATGGACATCACCAGATGGTCAATACCGAAATCAGATTGATTATATTCTTGGCAGCCAAAGATGGAGATGCTCTATACAGTCAACAAAAACAAGATCAGGAGCTGCTGTGGCTCAGATCATGAACTCCTTATTGCCAAATTCAGACTGAAATTGAAGAAAGTAGGGAAAACTACTAGACCATTCAGGTATGACCTAAATCAAATCCCTTATGATTATACAGTGGAAGTGAGAAATAGATTTAAGAGCCTAGATCTGATAGATAGAGTGCTTGATGAACTATAGACGGAGGTTCCTGACATTGTACCAGAGACAGGGATCAAGACCATCCCCATGGAAAAGAAAAGCAAAAAAGCAAAATGGCTGTCTGGGGAGGCCTTACAAATAGCTGTGAAAAGAAGAGAGGTGAAAAGCAAAGAAGAAAAGGAAAGATATAAGCATCTGAATGCAAAGTTCCAAAGAATAGCAAGAAGAGATAAGAAAGCCTTCCTCAGCAATCAATGCAAAGAAATAGAGAAAAAGAACAGAATGGGAAAGGCTAGAAATCTCTTCAAGAAAATCAGAGATACCAAGGGAATATTTCATGCAAAGATGAGCTTGATAAAGGACAGAAATGGTCTGGACCTAACAGAAGCAGAAGATATTAAGAGTAGATGGCAAGAATACACAGAAGAACTGTACAAAAAACATCTTCAAGACCAAGATAATCACGATGGTGTGATCACTCACCTATAGCCAGACATCCTGGAATGTGAAGTCAAGTGGGCCTTAGAAAGCATCATTACGAACAAAGCTAGTGGAGGTGATGGAATTCCATTTGAGCTATTTCAAATTCTGAAAGATGATGCTGTGAAAGTGCTGCACTCAATATGCCAGCAAATTTGGAAAACTCAGCAGTGGCCACAGGACTGGAAAAGGTGTCAGTTTTCATTCCAATCCCAAATAAAGGCAATGCCAAAGAATGCTCAAACTTCCACACAATTGCATTCAGCTCATACGCTAGTAAAGCAATGCTCAAAATTCTCAAGACAAGCTTCAGCAATACGTGAACCGTGAACTTCCAGATGTTCAAGCTAGTTTTAGAAAAGGCAGAGGAACCAGAGATCAAATTGCCAACATCCTCTGGATCATGGAAAAAGCAAGAGAGTTCCAGAAAAACATCTGTTTTTGCTTTACTGACTATGCCAAAGCCTTTCACTGTGTGGATCACAATAAACTGTGGAAAATTCTGAGAGAGATGGGAATACCAGACCACCTGACCTGCCTCTTGAGAAACCTATATGCAGGTCAGGAAGCAACAGTTAGAACTGGACATGGAACAACAGACTGGTTCCAAATAGGAAAAGGAGTACGTCAAGACTGTATATTGTCACTCTGCTTCTTTAACTTCTATGCAGAGTACATCATGAGAAACACTGGGCTGGAAAAAGCACAAGCTGGAATCAAGATTGCCGGGAGAAATATCAATAACCTCAGATATGCAGATGACACCACCCTTATGGCAGAAAGTGAAGAGGAACTAAAAAGCCTCTTGATGAAAGTGAAAGAGGAGAGTGAAAAAGTTGGCTTAAAGCTCAACATTCAGTAAACTAAGATTATGGCATCTGGTCCCATCACTTGATGGGAAATAGGTGGGGAAACAGTGGAAACAGTGTCAGACTTTACATTTTTGGGCTCCAAAATCACTGCAGATGGTGACTGCAGCCATGAAATTGAAAGACGCTTACTCCTTGGAAGGAAAGTGATGACCAACCTAGACAGCATATTCAAAAGCAGAGACATTACTTTGCCAACAAAGGTCCATCTAGTGAAGGCTATCAAGGTCCATCTAGTCAAGGTTTTTCCAGTGGTCATGTATGGATGTGAGAGTTGGACTGTGAAGAAAGCTGAGTGCCGAAGAGTTGATGCTTTTGAACTGTGGTGTTGGAGAAGACTCTTGAGAGTCCCTTGGACTGCAAGGAGATCCAATCAGTCCATCCTAAAGGAAATCAGTCCTGAATACTCATGGAAGGACTGATGCTGAACCTGAAACTCCAATCCTTTGGCCACTTGATGGAAAGAGCTGACTCATTTGAAAAGACCCTGATGCTGGGAAAGATTGAAGGCCCAAGGAGAAGAGGGCGACAGAAGAGGAGATGGTTGGATGACATCTCAGGCTCAATGGATATGAGCTTGAGCAAACTCAGGGAGTTGGTGATGGACAGGGGAACCTGGCGGGCTGCAGTCCATGGGGTCACAAAGAGTCGGACATGACTGAGTAACTGAACAACAGCAGCACTGCCTGGGAAACACAGAAGGGCATGAAGACGTTTCCAAAGATAATAGGAGAAAATTGAAGGCCCAATGCCTTTCTGTAGGACAGAACCACCTCTGGTCAGTCACGAGAGTGATATGTGGGTACTATCATCAGGTCTGGAATGGTTTTTGCTACTTCTGTCATAATGAAAGAAGTCCCCTTCAAATTAGGCCATCTTTCCAGAAAAATACTTAACTTCAAGGAATTAAGGCTCAACCTGAAGAAAATGGATCAAGGTTGGTCCTGTCTTTTCAGGTAAAATCTGTAGGATTTACTTGTCCTTTTCCAGTTGTGATTTCTTTGACTTCCCATTTTTAAGAAATAAATTGTCTTTAAAGGTTTATTTTTAAAAAGACAAAGATTTCTAGTTATTGAATAGCTCTTATGAAACAACATCATGATGAGTTAAGTGAAAATTAGAGCCACATGCCTAAAATTTCCCTGAAAAATATACATATATTTTAAAATGAAGGAAGGAAGGAAATGCCAGGAAAAAATATGTTTTTAATTTGTTTGAGTTTAAAACATTCAAAACATATTTTTAAACATTTGCCAAGGATTTTCCAAAAACCATTGGATTTCTCATAACCTCTAAAAGATGTGTTTCTTTTGAGGAATAGCAGGGAACTGGTTCATTTACTAATTCAAAATTCTAGCTTCCAATGCTTTTCTCACACTTCAAAGTTTCTTATTTTGAGTCAAAAATAAAATATATATAATCATGGGTTTAGCAGATGAAGGGAAGGTGTTTATTTCCCTGTCTTTTCATTTTAAGAAAAGAAAAAAAAGTGAATGTCCCTAAGGAATCTGACTTGAATGTTGAAGCTCAGGTGGTTAGTGACAGGCCGATTAATGTCAGAGAGCTTCACCATGGTCCCCACAGTGATTTTTCATCTTTTCCTATAGGATCTGAAATGCTTATCGAAACAACTAATGTGATGAGTAAGGATTTAAAGGAGGTTTTGCCTAGAGAAATTGCTCTTATGATGACTGTTAATGGGCCTTCATCTTTTCAACTAGTTATCAGGGCAAATTCATTTTTCAATTCTAGTGCTTGAACCCTGACCCTGAGAAGAAAGTTATATTATCTTAAAGTTAGAGATCCACACGGTTCAACCATGCTAGAGAACACACAGGACTCTAGGCGTAAGCTATTTCACGCTGTGGTCTGCAGTGGGTATGAAAAAAGAGAATGAGAATAAAGGAAGGGGAGGGAGCGAGTGCTTGTGTGGGTGCATGTGAGTACATGCGTGTAAATGTGAGTGGGGCTGGGGAGAAATGCTTTACATGAGCAAGGGATAGATTTTTATTTTTAACCTCAGTGGAAGCTGTGATGTGATGAAGAGTCCTGTGCTTAAACCCAGGGAGTTAGAGTTCACGTTCATTTCTATCTGGGAAAGCGGGAATGTGTCCGTCACAATTCCTGCCCCATTCACATTTTCCTCAAACTGAAGGTGCCCTTACCCAAAGATCTGGTGGCTAAGCAGCAATACTAAACTTTGTAAAATTCCTCTCCCTGTATGCAGATGATTGGATCGGAAATCTGCACCTGATCCAAGGGCAGCGAATCACTAAGAAATCTAGTGACCTGCGAGGGAGCTAGGAGTCATCCCTGGGAGTCATGATGTATGGAAAGAAAGAAAGAAAGTCGCTCAGTCGTGTCCGACTCTTTTGAGACCCCGTGCACTGTAGCCCACCAGGCTCTTCCATCCATGGGATTTACCAGGCAAGAGTACTGGAGTGGGTCACGATATATAGGCGGGGCTAAAAAGGACACGATGGCTTAAAATATATGAAGTCATGATTTTAAAAGGAAACACCTGAGAGCAAAACAGAAGGAGACGAACAAAGAGTAATTGCATCATCTTAGTGACAATGCGCTAGGGGTGGCCCAAGCCTCTAACAAACCTAGACATGCAAAACGATGCCTTGGTTGCATCGTCATGACTCAGCCTTTTGAGTGTTGTGTTCTTGGCTTTTCTCAAGATTTTTCTTTTCCATGTAGATCCCAAGCAATAATCCCCTTAGGCTGAGTTTTCTTGGAGGGGATATAGGAAATATTCACCACTCCAAACCATGTGCCTAAATGGTCTTTAGATGACTGTGGATCTGATCATAGAAATTCCTTTAGATGATAAAAATCTGGTTGAGTTTTAATAATATTCTTTGCAAGCAATTTGATAAGGCTCCATCTTCCACATCAGTCTTCCTTGCCAAGGGTTCCTTCTATGTATAACATTGAACCAGGTTAACCAGGACAGACAGATTTTGGATAATGTCTTGGAATCATAAATCCAGTTTGGGTGTTTAGCTAGTGGCCTTAGATTCTATTTCTTCTCATAAGTCTCATCTCTCATATTTTTCTCTTTGGGACCCCTTGTGGGTTCATCTTCTGTGGTTGCTGCCAAACCCAGAATCTCTGCCTTTTCTTTTATATTCAACCAACCCTGAACACCCTAGCCTTTCTGGATCTGACTCATAGCTATTTTCTCCATGCACAGGTCCTTTTCAAGCAAACTATTAATAAAAAAGAGAGGAGATGGTCATAAGAATTAAGTATCTACTTACGATTTGCCTGAAAGTACCTATTCAGATACTGTATAAAATGAAACGTAGCTACACATGTTTAAAAATTATAATTCAGCATAAAAGATTATCATCTCATGCCTCTTTGTGCTAGGCATAAAATCCATGGCCTGAATATGTGAATAAAGGTCAGAGAAAACCGTAGAATTGCTTTAATGAAAGAACTTTTAACAGTGACAGCAACCACTTTTAATGATCTATGCTTTAATATCCACAAGCCAGATGACAAATCATTTAGTTTTCACAACATCATTAGAAAAGTTCCACACTAATCTTATTCTAAAATAATAGAGGTAAAAAAAAAATGCTTAAAATCAGAAGGATAGAATGTGGCAATCCTGGACTAGTAAACATGATCTAGTCTCAAATTCCTTGCTTTTTTGCTTTATACATAATTAATTTTTTACCTTACTTCTTTTAAAAATGATCAAACCCACTTCTTTGAGCTTTGTTGACACTACCTGCTCCTGTAAGAGGTCGTGACAAACACTCAGTTCATTCACTCAAGCAGAACCCACTGACTCAGCTCCCAGGGTCTGTTTTCAGGAATGAATTTCCCTTTCCCTTGTGCCTGGGGCATTCTGGCAAAACCTGACTACTTTTTCTAAAGCTTACCCATGAGCTAAGCTTGAAATGTCTGGCCTGTGACTAGTAATGATAACTGCTTAATCAACCAGAGATTGGCTCAACAAACACTGTACTATGCCTACCTACGATACAGACAAGACTGCTAAGATAACTGAAATTAGGGATCCATAAGTATTTTGATTTTAAACTTTTAGAAACTAAGTTCTTTAAAAATATTTGGATAAAAGAAAAATCTTATATCGATATTGTCTTTATAGTTTGTATCCGTGGTCCTCAACTTTACTGTGTGTTGGAATCACTTGGAAATACTTTAAAAAATACTGACGCATAGCTCCCAGTCATAGAATTGTGGTTTCATTGTCACCTGAATATTAGAATTTTTAAAAGCTTCCCAGGTGATTCTACAATGTAAAAATTTGGGAACCAGTGGTTTATATTGTCTCCACTCCAATGACTAAAAGATGTGAATGCAAGCAGGTAGTACTCCATATTATGATAGAATTCGCCAAGTTAAATCTGCAGTTAGACAGTCTGCACTTGCTAGATTTATATGTCATTGCAAGATTTCCTATCTGCAAAACAGGAATAATAATGCAGCCATGAAATCAGAGAACAATTGCTTCTCAGCAGGAAAGCCATAACGAACCTAGACAGTGTTCTGAAAAGGAGAGACATTACTCTGCCAACAAAGGTCCATATAGACAAGCCTACAGTCTTCCCAAGGTCACATATGGATGTGAGCGCTGGACCATAAAGAAGGCAGAGAGCCAAGGAATTGATGCCTTTGAACTGTGGTGCTGGAGAAGACTCCTGAGAGTCCCTTAGACAGCAAGGAGATCAAACCAGTCAATCTTAAGTGATATCAACTCTGAATATTCATTGGAAGGACTGACGTTGAAGCTGAAGCTCCAGTATTTTGGTCATCTGATGAGAACATACAAGTCATTGTAAAATTCCCTGATGCTGGGAAAGATCCAGGGCAGAAGGAGAAAAGGACATCAGAGGATGAGATGGCTGGACAGTATCACTGATGCAATAAACATGAGCTTGGGCAAACTTCAGGCGATGGTGAGGAACAGGGAGGCCTGGTGTGCTGCAGTCCATGGGGTGGCAAACAGTCAGACGGGACTGGGAGACTGAACAACAACAACACTGAGAATGATACTGAGTTTAAATAAAATATGACTTTAAAAGCACTGAACAGTGTTTTATAAAGTGCTACCAATATGTATTTATGCACTTATTTATGTTTGCTGATCAACTTATTTATTAGGTAACTCATATCACAAATCACACTGTGTCATACTTGCTTGCTGTTGATTATTTACTGTTTTCCTCTGGGCAGATGGAATCATAGCTTTCATCTTTCTTTCCTAATGTCTAGTGTAGGGATTGGTTCACTGAAAACAACCAATCAGAACTGTTGAGTAGACAAATATAGAGATGAACTTAAACAAAAAGTATAGTGGAGTAGACAGGACAGTGAAAATGAAAACCAAAAATTAGGATTTGAATTACACTTCTATCATTCATTAGCTTTGTGGACATAAAAAATCCCTAACTCTTTGAGGACTTGATTTCTTCATCTGTAGCCCTTCAGTTCAGTTCAGTTCAGTTCAGTCACTCGGTTGTGTCCAACTCTTTGCAACCCCATGAATCACAGCATGCCAGGCCTCCTTGTCCATCACCAACTCCCGGAGTTCACTCAAACTCATGTCCACTGAGTCGGTAATGCCATCCAACCATCTCATCCTCTGTCATCCCCTTCTCCTCCTGCCCGCAATGCCTCCCATCATCAGAGTCTTTTCCAATGAGTCAATTCTTCGCATGAGGTGGTCAAAGTACCAGAGTTTCAGCTTTAGCATCATTCCTTCCAAAGAAATCCCAGGACTGATCTCTAGAATGGACTGGTTGGATCTCCTTGCAGTCCAAGGGACTCTCAAGAGTCCAACACCACACTTCAAAAGCATCAATTCTTCGGCACTCAGCTTTCTTCACAATCCAACTCTCACATCCATACATGACCACTGGAAAAACCATAGCCTTGACTAGACGGACCTTAGTCGGCAAAGTAATGTCTCTGCTTTTCAGTATGCTATCTAGGTTGGTCATCACTTTCCTTCCAAGGAGTAAGTGTCTTTTAATTTCAAGGCTGCAATCACCATCTGCAGTGATTTTGGAGCCCCCATAAATAAAGTCTGACACTGTTTCCCCATCTATTTCCCATGAAGTGATGGGACCAGATGGCATGATCTTGGATTTCTGAATGTTGAGCTTTAAGCCAACTTTTTCACTCTCTTCTTTCACTTTCATTGCAGTGCCTGCCTGCAATGCAAGAGACCAGGGTTCAATCCCTGTGTTGGGAAGATTCCCCTGGAGAAGGAAATGGCAACCCACTCCAGTATTCTTGCCTGGAGAATCCCATGGAGAAAGGAGCCTTGTAGGCTACAGTCCATGGGGTCGCAAAGAGTCGGACATGACTAAGTGACTTCACTTTTTCTTTCACTTTCATCAAGAGGCTTTTTAGTTTCTCTTCACTTTCTGCCATAAGGGTGGTGTCATCTGTATACCTCTGGTTATTGATATTTCTCCCGGCAATCTTGATTCCAGCTTGTGCTTCTTCCAGCCCAGCATTTCTCATGATGTATTCTGCATAGAAGTTAAAGAAGCAGGGTGACAATATACAGCCTGTAACCCTTGGGCAATGATTTTTCTCATTCAGTGTGTCCTGGTCAGTGCTAAGCACTGGGGCTGTGGAGATGAATAAGACACAAGCTTCTCTCTATGAAAAAAGTCACAGTATTTTTAGATCATTTATCACATTCATTTCATCTGAAAAAATCAGTTTTGAATAACATTCTCCGAAGAATAAGACAAGAATAAGACAAATGAAACCTTTACAGTGCTTTCGCATGAAGCATTTCTTTGAGTTTATGGACAGTCTATGTATTCAAAGTGAAGATTTTTAAATGCCTAAACCTTCAGCCTCAAAACACTTTTCATCTGAAATGAATAGGTATGACTTATACCTAGATAAAGGTCTAAATTACTGAAGCTACATAAAAGGGAGAGAAAAGTTACCCATGTCTGAACTCTTTCCTGTAAATACGTTAAAATCGTTTCCCTCATGTGTTCTTTTCTCCTTTACTGTGTTTTCCTCCTTTACTTACCTCGCATACTTTTAGCAGGGTGTTTTAGAAAAAAAAAAAAAAACATGCATAGATCCAGGTTCAAATCCAGCCTTCACTACATACTAGCTTTGTCGTCTCAGGCATGATGACAAGGATATTCTTGGTTGACAAGTAGAGCTCTATTGGATCGTTCAAGAACCCAGGCTCCGTCTGTGGCTCTGTCCTCCCGGGGTGCAAGATATGACTCTATATCCTTTGCATATAGTTGGTTGTGGAAGAAGAGTTCAGAGCATCTCAAGGGAGGTGTTCACAAGCCCTGCCTGGAAGCAAGGTGCATCCTTTCTGCCCGCATACTATTGGCCGCAGCTTAGACACATGCCCACCCTAACATCTAAACTGAACTAGATGTGTGGCCAGTAAAAAGAGAACAGTGGGGTTTTGGTGACCAGATGGTAGTGTCTGGCGTGATCATCTAAAAGTTGAGGATGCAGAGGACAAGGGAGGGAAATATCCAGAGAGTATCAAGTTAGTATTGAGAGTCAAGTAACAAATCTCAGTTAGAAGAGATACTTGGGGCGCAATTCATGATTGGGCTGATTCCTTTTCGAATAAGAGTAAGATTTTACTAAATATTTAAAAAGCAAGTTGCACCTTAATTCATCTAACCTTGGCCATGAACATCCTCCACTTTACAGATGGGAAAAGGGGGCATAGAGATACCAAGTAACTTGCCCAAGTTAGTAAGTAGCAGCCAAGATTCAAATCCAGGATTCCATGTGCTTAACTATCAGGCAACAGCGCCTTGTTCGGGCTGGCCTCATAGGGACTGGGTCTAAAAGTCTGAGAAGCCATGTTAAATCTGATGAAAGCATTATTTTTATGCAGAATTACACTGAAGTATAGTGTTTAAATCAATAATCAGAGAATGACAAGCTATCACCTTGGAAAAACATATATTTGCTTTGGCCAGTACATGTAGCCCTATCCATGAGATTTCTTTTGGTTGTAAGCAACAAAAAATAATTTTTATTAATTGAAACAGATAATAGCTTCTTTTAAATGATGCCAGGTAGCTGATGCAATATAGGAAGGCTAAAAATAATGGAAGCCTCTTCTTAATACTATTGTGAGTCTTGTTTTATGTCATTTCTGTATCTTATCCTAGATTCTTCTGAAGACAGAGTCTGGGATGAAAGTGCATGAACAGGTAGAATATTCTGGAGGTGATCTCAAGGTAACAGGGAAATGGGGATAGCCAACACTGGATCAAGTTATTGAGCTGGCCACCACCATGGACAACTCTGAGGAATCCTATAAAATGCTCTCAAAGATATTTTCCCAATAGACACAAACGTAAGACATCATCTTCTACGTTTTGCTGGCCACAAGTGGTCCCATGGGTATTAACTTCTCTTTCACTCTGTAGTAAAATCCTACATCAGAGAAATACCAGGTCAGGAAGCAAGTAGTATACCCTGCAGGCCTGAGGAGGGGAGTGATGTCATATTGCATCTGGCAAGGAAGGTGGGTGCGATGGAACTGTCCTGAGGCAGGGGCTGGAGGAAGGAGATGAGAGGATTCAAAGCAGCCTATACTGTGCACCACCTGCTCAGCACCTTATTGCTCGACCCATAGTGAGTACCGAGTGAACAGTGGCAGGCCATAATACCAGCTCTAGCCATACAGAGAGAAGGAGAGAAGACCCCCAGGCTATTCTGCCAGGGCCAGAGGCCCAGGGGCATTGTCAGTAGCACTGAAGGGCAAGCTGAGTGGTCTGGTCCTTGGAGAAGAACCGTGATTTCATATTACTAAATGCTCTCTCCGATTTCAACTTGTGTGAATGTTAATTACTAAAACTTTCATCCTAAAATGATGTAATCAATTAGGCAGTTCCTGGCTCTGAGTGGATGAAATGAATTGCCCTTCTTTCAAAATCACTTATATCCAATCTCTAAAATGTTTCCCTTGATTGGAAGACTCACACGGACTACTGCAAATCATAACGCAAATCCATACACGTGCATAATGCATGTACTGTAGTCTCTTTAAATGAAGGGTGCTTGATTAAAGGAGGATGACGAGAAAGATGAAAATGGGCCAGGATAATCTCTGGAGCATCTTTTTAAAGTCTGCTGGTCAGATATAATCACCCTGCAACTTTGCATTTCAGGGTAGCAAGACCTTACAAACTGAAATCATGCTGAAAACATATGCTCTTCTTGTTAAACCATCATTGAGTACATCTGGAAATCAAAATTTAGAAGGAGGAAGACCAGGCATTTTCTCTTAACAGTGATCATTAAAAAGTTTCTTCAAACAAGCTAGAGGAGAAAAGAGGTAAGTAAAAGTTATTTTTTTTTTAATCAATTTTCATGGTTTTTTCCTCTGGATCATTTGAAGCGGCTTTCTTGTTCTCCTCAGCTTTCCCAAGTTGGTATGTTTGACTATAAGAGACACTGTTTCTGGTCCTGGGAGTCCAGATATTGAGAAAATTTGTTTTGAAATCAGAGGGGAAACTGAGAAATAACCATTTCAGTGTTTGATATGGATTTATTTTTTGCCATGAAGAATCTTGGTAAGGAAAAGCAGTTGTGAAATACAAATGGCTTCAGTAATTTGAATCACGATGCCTCGCTCTGGAAAACTAGACGCTACCTGGCTTCAGTTGTCCACTGGGTGGTTCCACTCTCACGGGGCTGCCAAAGAGAGGGCTGTTTCAACAGGCACTTGCTGTATGAACTGCAGAAACATAAAGGCTGTAACCATTTCAAACTACTTTTCTCAGTGATCAAAATAGTTTAATGATGTAATTAAGTTATATTCTTGAATCCTGCCATTGGGAAGAATGCAGGGAGATGTCAGGGTAAAACTGTCTACTTCTCTGTAATCTTCCTCAATTGGATAATTTAGACATTTGCTGTATCCAATTTTAGCATTTGGTTTAGCATGAAAAATGAATAAAGTAGCAGATCTAATAAATGACTAGATTAATAGAAACCATGGTATAGATAAAGGCAGGGTCCATTTGCCACAGTTTTGTGTACCACTCCCCAAAAATAGAAATGGTAAATCTTAGCCTTAGAAAGATTAGCTGTCAGCTAGAAATAGTTGTTCCCATTTTCTTGAACTAACATGGGTGGCAGCACCTGGAAAAATACCACAAACAGACTATTTGTTCTTATGTAGCAGCCTTAGAATATGAGAAGAATCCAGAAAAGTAGAGAGGAGCCAGACGTAGGAGAAGAAAAGCATCATGGAGCCAGGCCTTTAGGCCTTCCATGGCTTCTGAGATTTTTTTTTTAGTTGCTATTTAAAAAAAAAGAAAAAACTCGAATTTTAAGTAGAGAAGTAACAAAACCTACTTAATCTTTAAAATGTTGTTCTGTTCATTGTGTGGAGAATGGATTTTAGGGAGCAAAGATTGGAAGCTGGGAGTAGCCAGGGTGAGCATGATGGGGGCCAACACTGAAACCTGTATGTTATGCGTTACTTTGCTCAACATTTTGTTTAAAGGGATTTCATTTGTCTGGAATTAGTGAATCAAGTTACAAATGCACTTATATCTGTTGCTTCTGAGATTATTTATATATACACATATACATGTATGTATTATAATTGTTGAGTAGCTTAAAGAAAAGATGCATTTGCCTCATATTGCAAGAAAGACCTTGATGGCATCACTGACTTGATGGACATGAGTTTGAGCAAGCTCCGGGAGTTGGTGATGGACAGGGAAGCCTGCGGTCCATGGGTTCACGAAGAGTTGGACACGACTGAGCGACTGAACTGACTGCACAAAAGTCCAGATATGCCTTACAGTTGCTCAATGTATGCCATACTTTCAGTTCTATTGATAGCATTCCAGAGAGGAGAAAAGACAGGGAAAAGAGGAGAAGCATTTTCTTATCGCAAGGGTTTTATTAGTAGATTTAATGCAGGAAGGTCAAGAAAGTATTTCTCAAAAATATCATTGGAGGAACTGTGTCACATGGGCAACCCTAACTGGAAGAAAGGCTGAGAGGTTAAATGTTTTTCTCCTGATACCTTGCCATTCTGGACAAAATCAGAAATCTCTTAGCACCAAAAAAGAAGTAGTGGCTAACAGATAGGGACAGATAGGGTCTACCACTCTATTAGCAGTGCTCTCTATCCTGTGTGCTTGCCTGAAACACAGCAGTCAGCTACAATATTAAAACCATTAGCACCTTTGAAGATAGGACTTTAAAATCCTGACAGTAAAGATATTCCCATCATCTGTAAAATGATGGGCTTAGTGAATCATTGCAGTAAATAATCTGTAGTACATGTTTTTGTTTTTTTTTTAATGAAAAGGACAAGGCTTCACGGATCCTTGATGAATCCTCATGGGTCACAGCCTTACTGTGGTGAAAGGGCTTGTGTAACTCAGTGGAGCTATAAGCCATGCCATTCAGGACCCACACAAGATGGACAGGTCACAGTAGATGGTCTGACAAAACATGGCCCACTGGAGGCCAGTTTCTTTCCATGAGAACCCCATGGACAGTATGAAAACACAAAAGATATGACACCAGAAGATGAGCCCCCCAGGTCAGAAGATGTCCCATATGCTACTGGGGAAGAGCAGAGGGCAATTAGTAAAGCCTCCAGAAAGAAAGAAGAGGCTGGGCCAAAGCAGAAACAATGCTCAGTTGTAGACACGTCTTGTGGTAAAAGCAAAGTCTGATTCTATGAACAATATTGCATAGGAACCTGGACTGTTAGGTCCATGAATCAAGGCAAATTGAATGATGGTCAGGCAGGAGATGGCAAGAGTGAATATCAAAATCTTAGGAATCAGTGAACTAAAATGGATAAGAATGAGTGAATTTAATTCAGATGACCATTATATCAACTACTGTGGGAAAGAATCTCTTAGAAGAAGTGGAGTAGCCATCAACATCAACAAAAGAATCCAAAATGCAGTACTTGAGTGCAATCTTAAAAATAACAAAATGATCCCAGTTTGTTTCCAAGGCAAACCACTCAACATCACAGTATCCATGTCTATGCCCCTACACTGATGCTGAAGAAACTGAAATCAACCATTCTATGAAGACTTATAAGACATTCTAGAAATAAAGCCAAAAAAAAAAAAGATGTCCTTTTCATCGTAGGAGATTGGAATGTGAAAGTTGGAAGTCAAGAGATACCTGGAATAACCAGCAAGGTTGTCTTTGGAGTACAAAATGAAGCTGGAAAAGGCTACCAGAGTTTTGTCAAGAGAACACACTGGTCATAGCAAACACCTTTTCCCAATAACACAGGAGACCACCCACGGACATCACCAAATGGTTAATTCTGAAATCAGATTGATTATATTCTTTGCAGTTGAACATGGAGAAGTTTGATACAATCAGCAAAAACAAGACCTGGAGCTGACTGTGGATCAGATAGATCATCAGCTCCTTGTTGCAAAATTCAGGGTTAAATTGAAGAAATTAGGGAGGACTACTAGGCCATTCAGGTATGATCTATATCAAATCCCATATGATTATACAGTGGAGGTGAAAAATAGATTCAAGGGGTTAGGTCTGGTAGACAGAGTGCCTGAAGAACTATGGACAGAGGTTTGTAATACTGTACAGGAAGCAATGATCAAAACCATCCTAAAGAAAAATAAATGCAAGGAGGAAAAGGGGTTGTCTCTGTAGGCTTTACATATAACTGAGTAAACAGGGAAGCAAAAAGCAAGGGAGATAGGGGAATATATAGGGAATCAGTTCAGTTCAGTTCAATTCAGTCGCTCAGTCGTGTCCGACTCTTTGCAACCACATGAATTGCAGCACGCCAGGCCTCCCTGTCCATCACCATTCCTGGAGTTCACTCAGATTCATGTCCATTGAGTCCGTGATGCCATCCAGCCATCTCATCCTCTGTCGTCCCCTTCTCCTCCTGCCCCCAATCCCTCCCAGCATCAGAGTCTTTTCCAATGAGTCAACTCTTCACATGAGGTGGCCAAAGTACTGGAGTTTCAGCTTTAGCATCATTCCTTCCAAAGAAATCCCAGGGCTGATCTCCTTCAGAATTGACTGGTTGGATCTCCTTGCAGTCCAAGGGACTCTCAACAGTCTTCTCCAACACCACAATTCAAATGCATCAATTCTTCGGTGTTCAGCCTTCTTCACAGTCCAACTCTCACATCCATACATGACTACTGGAAAAACCATAGCCTTGACTAGATGGACCTTAGTCAGCAAAGTAATGTCTCTGCTTTTTAATATACTATCTAGGTTGGTCATAACTTTTCTTCCAAGGAGTAAACGTCTTTTAATTTCATGGCTACAGTCACCATCTGAAGTGATTTTGGAGCTCAGAAAAATAAAGTCTGACACTGTTTCCACTGTCTCCCCATCTATTTGCCATGAAGTGATGGGACCAGATGCCATGATCTTCATTTTCTGAATGTTGAGCTTTAAGCCAACTTTTTCACTCTCTTCTTTCATCTTCATCAAGAGGCTTTTTAGTTTCTCTTCACTTTCTGCCATAAGAGTGGTGTCATCTGCATATCTGAGGTTATTGATATTTCTCCCAGCAATCTTGATTCCAGCTTGTGTTTCTTCCAGCCAAGCATTTCTCATGATGTACTCTACATAGAAGTTAAATACACAGGGTGGCAATATACAGCCTTGATGTACTCCTTTTCCTATTTGGAACCAGTCTGTTGTTCCATGTCCAGTTCTAACTGTTGCTTCCTGACCTGCATATGGGTTTCTCAAGAGGCAGGTCAGGTGGTCTGGTAGTCCCATCTCTCTCAGAATTTTCCACAGTTTATTGGGATCCACACAGTCAAAGGCTTTGGCACAGTAAATAAAGCAGAAATAGATGTTTTTCTGGAACTCTCTTGCTTTTTCCATGATCCACTGGATGTTGGCAATTTGGTCTCTGGTTCCTCTGCCTTTTCTAAAACCAGCTTGAACATCAGGGAGTTCACGGTTCATGTATTGCTGAAGCCTGGCTTGGAGAATTTTGAGCATTACTTTACTAGCATGTGAGATGAGTGCAATTGTGCGGTAGTTTGAGCATTCTTTGGCGTTGCCTTTCTTTGGGATTGGAATGAAAACTGACCTTTTCCAGTCCTGTGGCCGCTGCTGAGTTTTCCAAATTTGCTGACATATTGAGTATACTCAAGTAAATGCCGAATTCCAGAGAATAGCAGGGAGAGATAAGAAGGTCTTATAAATGAACACTGGGCTTCCTGGGTAACTCTGTCAGTAAAGCATCTGCCTGCAATGTGGGAGATCTACATTCAATTCCTGGGTCAGGAAAGGAAATGGCAACATACTCCACTCTTGCCTGGAGAATCTCATGGACAGAGGAGCCTGGCAGGCTACAGTTCACAGAATCACAAGAGTCAGACATAACTTAGTGCTCTTTCTTCTTTCTTTTTTTTAATATATAGTAACGGATATATTTTATCCCAATCTTGCAATTTAGCCCTCCTTTCTGCAGTCCCCCTATAACCATACACTTTCTAAAAACTTGCCAGAAAAATCAGTAAGTCATAAATACATAAAATAAATAGTTTTATTAATATACTTCAAGTTTCTACAGTATTTTTAGAGAACAAACTGTCTGACCAATGATGGACCTGGTTTCCCCTTCATAGAATCAGTTTGCAACTCCCTGCTGGCAAATCATTTGTTTTAAGAGGACAATATTACATACACTTATATATATTTTAAACCATGTTGGTATTTTGCCTGCACAAAAAGGAAGTTTCCAGTTAAAGTGTTTGATTGCTCTCCAAGGACAATAATGTGCACTAAGAGGCATAATTAGAAAACATTAGATTAAGCTGATAGTACCCAAGGATAACTCCCTCGACTTCTCTCTTTCTAAATGAACAATGCAAAGAAGTGGAGGAAAACAGTAGAATGGGAAAGACTAGAGATCCCTTCAAGAAAGTTGGAGATAACACGGGAACATTTCATGCAAGGATGGGCATGATAAAGGTGAGAAATGAAAAGGACTTAACAGAGGAAGAAGAGATTAAGAAGAGGTAGCAAGAATACACAGAAGAACTATACAAAGAAAGATCTTAATGACCTGGATAACCATGATGGTGTGGGCATTCACCTAGAGTCAGACATCCTGGGGTATGACGTCAAGTGAGCCATATTCCAGCTGATCTATTTAAAATCCTAAAAGACGATGCTGTTAAAGAGCTGGACTCAATATGTCAGCAAATTTGGAAAACTGAGCAGTGGCCACAGAACTGGAAAAGGTCAGTTTTCATTCCAATCCCAAAGAAAGGCAATGCCAAAGACTGTTCAAACTACTGCACACTTGAACTTATTTCTCATGCTACTAAGAGTATGCTTACAACCCTTTAAGCAAGGCTTCAGCAGTACGAAAAACGAGAACTTCCAGATGTACAAGCTATATTTAGAAAATGCAGAGGAACAAGAGATCAAATTGCCAACATCTGGATTACAGAGAAAGCAAGGGAATGCCAGAGAAATATCTACTTCAGCTTCATTGACTAAGGAAAGCTTTTGATTGTGTGGATCACAACAAACTGTGGAAAATTCTTAAAGAGATGGGAATACCAGATGAACTCACCTGCCTTCTAAGAAGCCTGTATGTGGGTCAAGAACTAACACTTGGAACCTTACATGGAACAACTGACTGGTTCAAAATTGGAAAAGGAGTATGACAAGGCTGTATATTGTCAGCCTGTTTATTTAGCTTATATGCAGAGTAAATCATGAGAAATACCAGGCTAGATGAATCACAAGCTGGAATCAAGATTGCCAAGAGAAATATCAACAACCTCAGATACACGGATGATACCACCCTAATGGCAGAAAGTAAAGAGGAACTAAAGAGCCTCTTGATGAAGGTGAAAGAAGAGAGTGAAAAAGTTGGCCTAAAACTAAACATTCAAAAGCTAAAATCATGGCATCCAGTCCCGTCACTTCATGGAAAATAGATGGGGGCGGGGGGAAATGAAAGCAGTGGCAAGATTTATTTTCTTAGGCTCCAAAATCACTGTGGATGGTGACTGCAGCTATGAAATTAGAAGACATTTGCTCCTTGGAAGGAACATTATGACAAACCTGGCTCAGACAGTAAAGCGTCTGCCTACAATGCGGGAGACCTGGGTTCAATCCCTGGGTCGGGAAGATTCCCTGGAGAAGGAAATGGCAACCCGCTCCAGTACTCTTGCCTGGAAAGTCCCATGGATGGTGGAGCTTGGTGCAGGCTACTGTCCATGGGGTCGTAAAGAGTTGGGCACGACTGAGTGACTTCACTTTCAGACAGTAATTAAGAAGCAAAAATATCACTTTGCTGACAAAGGCCCATATAGTCAAAGCTATGGTTTTTCCAGTAGTCATGTACAGGTGTGAGAATAGGACTATAAAGAAAGCTGAGTGCCAAAGAATTAGTGATTCAAATTGTGGTTCTGGAGAAGACTCTTGAGAATCCCTTGGACTGCAAGGAAATCAACCTATTCAACCCTAAAAAAATTAACCCTGAATATTCATTGGAAGGACTGATGCTTAATCTGAGTCTCCCATACTCTGGCCACCTGATGCAAAGATCTGAGTCATTGGAAAAGACCCTGATGCTGGGGAAGATTGAAGGCAGAAAGAGAAGAGAGCAGTGAAGGATGAAATGGTTAGATAGTATCACCTACTCAATCCACATGAATCTGAGCAAACTCCAGAAGATAGTCAAGACAGGGAAGTCTGGTGTGCTGCAGTCCATGGAGTCACAAAGAGTTGGACATGACTTACCAACTGAACAACAACCACAACAATTATATATTTAATTTAAGAAAAGAATTCAAACTAATGTCAAACTAATATCCTTTTGATATTGTACTTGGAGATTACTTTCCTCTTCTCAGTCAGTATAATATCTCAGCATCAACTGTACTGTGTTATTTAGTCAGCTGGCAAATGGGATCACCATTGCTAACCCAGATGTAGACATCTTTGTTCCTTGCTTCTGGTACTATTATTTCCTTCTACTCTAGAATTCTGTTGTTAACAACAAGGCTATACTGAATTTCTCTTGGGGTACAGTGGATAAGAATCTGCCAGTTAATGCAGGGGACATGGGTTTCATCTCTGGTCTAAGAAGATTCTACACGCCATGGAGCAGCCTGCAAGCTGCAAGAACTGAGTCCACACACTGCAACGACAGAAACTTGTGCACCTAGAGCTTGGGATCCACAGCAAGAGAAGACATCACAATGAGAAGCTCACGCACCACAACGAAGAGCAGTCCCTGCTTGCTGCCGCTAGAGAAGACCCAAGTGCAGCAACAGAGACTTACCACAACCAAAAATAAACAAGAGTATACTAGGAAAGCCAGCCAGGAAAACCCTAAGGCTCAAATTATAAGTTGTACAAAAGTTAAAACGACAGCCTAAAATGTAAAGTTAGCACACCATGGTCATCCAGGGGTTAAGACTTTGTACTTCTAATGTGAGGCACAGAAGTTTTATCCCTGAATGGAAAACTAAGATTGCACATGTTATGTGGCATGGACCAAAAAAAAAAAAAAACCTAAAATGTTGTTAGATTTAAGTTAATTTAGAACTGGTGAAAAGCATTCATTTTTCTAAGTCTTGCTAAGTCTAAGATTGCTACAATAAGCAAACAGTAAGATTTACTTCATGGGAAATAGATGGGGAAACAGTGGAAACAGTGTCAGACTTTATTTTTGGGGGGCTACAAAATCACTGCAGATGGTGATTGAAGCCATGAAATTAAAAGACACTTACTCCTTGGAAGGAAAGTGGTGATCAACCTAGATAGCATATTCAAAAGCAGAGACATTACTTTTCCAACAAAGGTCCATCTGTCAAGGCTATGGTTTTTCCAGTGGTCAAGTATGGATGTGAGAGTTGGACTATGAAGAGAGCTGAGTGCTGAAAAATTGATGCTTTTGAACTGTGGTGTTGGAGAAGACTCTTGAGAGTCCCTTGGACTGCAAGGAGATCCAACCAGTCCATTCTGAAGGAGATCAGTCCTGGGTGTTCTTTGGAAAGAATGCTAAAGCTGAAACTCCAGTACTTTGGCCACCTCATGAGAAGAGTTGACACATTGGAAAAGACTCTGATGCTGGGAGGGATTGGGGGCAGGAGGAGAACGGGACGACAGAGGATGAGATGCCTGGATGGCATCACCAACTCGATGGACATGAGTCTGAGTGAATTCCAGGAGTTAGTGATGGACAGGGAGGCCTTGTGTGCTGCGATTCATGGGGTCGCAAAGAGTCGGACACGACTGAGCAACTGAACTGAACTGAACTGAAGATTTATTTGGAGGACTAGAATAGTTCATAAATTACAATTGATGCTATTGTTAATTACTCAGTTCAGTCCAGTTCAGTTCAGTCACTCAGTTGTGTAGGACTCTTTGCAGCCCCATGGACTGCAGCACACCAGGCTTCCTTGCCCATCAGCAACTTCCAGAGCTTGCTCAAACACATGTCCATAGAGTCAGTAATGCTATCTAACCATCTTATCCTCTGTCATCACCTTCTCCTCCTGCCTTCAATCTTTCCCAGCATCAGGGTCTTTTCCAATGAGACAGCTCATTGCATGAGGTGGCCAAAGTATTGGGGCTTCAGTTTTAGCATCAGTCCTTCCAATAAATATTCAAGACTGATTTCCTTTATGATTGACTGGTTTGATCTCCTTGCAGTACAAGGGACTCTCAAGAGTCTTCTCCAGCACCACAGTTCAATAGCATCAATTCTTCGGTGCTCAGCTTTCTTTGTGGTCCAACTCTCACATTCATACATGACTACTGGAAAAACCATAGTCTTGACTAGATGGACCTTTGTTGACAAAGTAATATCTCTCCTTTTCAATATGCTGTCTAGGTTTGGAATAGGTTTTCTTCAAAGGAGCAAGCATCTTTTAATTTCATGGCTGCAGTCACCATCTGCTGTGATTTTGGAGCCCATAAAAATAAAGTCTGTTACTGTTTCCATCTTTTCCCTATCTATTTGCCATGAAGTGATGAGACTGGATGCCATGATCTTAGTTTTTTGAATGCTGTTTTATACCAGCTTTTTCACTCTCCTCTTTCACTTTCATCAAGAGACCCTTTAGTTGCTCTTCACTTTCTGCCATAAGGGTGGAATCATCTGCATATCTCAGGTTATTGATATTTCTCCCAGTGATCTTGATTTCAGCTTGTGCTTCAACCAGACCAATATTTTGTATGATGTACTCTGCATATAAGTTAAATAAGCAGGGTGACAATATACAGCCTTGACATACTCCTCTCCCAATTTGGAACCAGTCCATTGTTCCATGTCCGGTTCTAACTGTTGCTTTTTGATCTGCATACAGGTTTCTTAGGAAGCAGGTAAGGTGGTCTGGTATTCCCATCTCTTTAAGAATTCTCCACAGTTTGTTGTGATCGACATAGTCAAAAACTGTAGTGTCGTCAATGAAGCAGAAGTAGATGTTTTCCTGGAATTCTGTTGCTTTTCTGTGATCAAATGGATGTTGGCAATTTGATCTCTGGTTCCTCTGCATTTTCTAAATCCAGCTTGAACATCTGGAAGTTTACATACTGGAAGTTTGAAAACATATGGAACATCTGGAAGCTTACATACTATGGAAGCCTAGATTGGAGAATTTTGAGCATTACTTTTGTTAGCATGTGAGATGAGTGCAATCGTGCGATAGTTTGAGCATTCTTTGACATTGCCTTTCTTTGAGATTGGAATGAAAATTGACCTTTCCCAGTCCTGTGGCCACTGCTGAGTTTTCCAAATTTGCCGGCATATTGAGTACAGCATTTTAACATCATCATCTTTTAGGATTTGAAATAGTTCAGCTGGAATTCCATCACCTCCACTAGCTTTGTTTGTAGTGATGCTTCCTAAGGCCCACTTGACTTCACACTTCAGGATGTCTGGCTCTAGGTGAATGATCACACCATCGTGGTTAACTGGTCATTAAGACCTTTTTTGTATAATTCTTCTGTATATTCTTGCTACCTATTCTTAATATCTTCTGCTTTTTAAGATCCATACCATTTCTGTCTTTTATTGCGCCCATCTTTGCATGTAATACAAGGCATAGTCTAGCTTTATTACATATTTAGCCTCATTTAATGAGAACAAGAGTTAGAGAGTATCCTTTATCTGACTTAACAGATGAAGAAAATGAGGCCAGAGAGTGCTAGGATTTGAACACTGGCTCCAAAATCCATCTTGTTAAACAACAAATTAGGGTGTTTTTGTATTCCTAGCACTTAGGCTTATCAGTTCAGTTCAGTTCAGTCACTCAGTCGTGTCTGACTCTTTGCGACCCCATGAATCACAGCACGCCAGGCCTCCCTGTCCATCACCAACTCCCGGAGTTCACTCAGACTCATGTCCATCGAGTTGGTGATGCCATTCAGCCATCTCATCCTGGGTCGTCCCCTTCTCCTCCTGCCCCCAATCCCTCCCAGAATCAGAGTCTTTTCCAGTGAGTCAACTCTTCACATGAGGTGGCCAAAGTACTAGAGTTTCAGCTTTAGCATCATTCCTTCCAAAGAAATCCCAGGGTTGATCTCCTTCAGAATTGACTGGTCGGATCTCCTTGCAGTCCAAGGGATTCTCAACAGTCTTCTCCAACACCACAGTTCAAACACATCAATTCTTCGGTGCTGAGCCTTCTTCACAGTCGAACTCTCACATCCATACATGACCACTGGAAAAACCATAGCCTTGACTAGGTGGACCTTAGTCGGCAAAGTAATGTCTCTGCTTTTGAATATACTATCTAGGTTGGTCATAACTTTTCTTCCAAGGAGTAAGCGTCTTTTAATTTCATGGCTGCAGTCACTATCTTCAGTGATTCTGGAGCCCAAAAAAATAAAGTCTGACACTGTTTCCCCATCTATTTGCCATGAAGTGATGGGACCAGATGCCATGATCTTCGTTTTCTGAATGTTGAGCTTTAAGCCAACTTTTTCACTCTCCTCTTTCACTTTCATCAAGAGGCTTTTTAGTTTCTCTTCACTTTCTGCCATAAGGGTGGTGTCATCTGCATATCTGAGGTTATTGATATTTCTCCCAGCAATCTTGATTCCAGCTTGTGTTTCTTCCAGTCCAGCATTTCTCATGATGTACTCTGCATAGAAGTTAAAGAAGCAGGGTGACAACATACAGCCTTGGTGAACTCCTTTTCCTATTTGGAACCAGTATGTTGTTCCATGTCCAGTTCTAACTGTTGCTTCTTGCCCTGTATACAGGTTTCTCAAGAGGCAGGTCAGGTGGTCTGGTATTCCCATCTCTCTCAGAATGTTCCACAGTGTATTGTGATCCACACAGTCAAAGGCTTTGGCCTAGTCAATAAAGCAGAAATAGATGTTTTTCTTCAACTCTCTTGCTTTTTCCATGATCCACTGGATGTTGGCAATTTGATCTCTGGTTCCTCTGCCTTTTCTAAAACCAGCTTGAACATCAGGAAGTTCATGGTTCACATGTTGTTGAAGCCTGGCTTGGATAATTTTGAGCATTACTTTACTAGTGTGTGAGATGAGTGCAACTATTCGGTAGTTTGAGCATTTTTGGCATTGCCTTTCTATGGGATTGGAATGAAAACTGACACCTTTTCCAGTCCTGTGGCCACTGCTGAGTTTTCCAAATTTGCTGGCATATTGAGTGCAGCGCTTTCACAGCATCATCTTTCAGAATTTGAAACAGCTCAACTGGAATTCCATTACCTCCACTAGCTTCATTCGTAGTGATGCTTTCTAAGGCCTACTTGATTTCACATTCCAGGATGTCTGACTCTAGATGAGTGATCACACCATCGTGATTATCTGGCTCATGAAGATGTTTTTTGTACAGTTCTTCTGTGTATTCTTGCCATCTCTTCTTAATATCTTCTGCTTCTGTTAGGTCCAGACCATTTCTATCCTTTATCAAGCCCATCTTATGAAATGTTCCCTTGGTATCTCTAATTTTCTTGAAGAGACCACTAGTCTTTCCCATTCTGCTGTTTTTCCTCTATTTCTTTGCATTGATCACTGAAGAAGGCTTTCTTATCTCTTCTTGCTATTCTTTGGAACTCTGTATTCAGATGCTTATATCTTTCCTTTTCTCCTTGGCTTTTCACCTCTCTTCTTTGCACAGCTATTTGTAAGGCCTCCCCAGACAGCCATTTTGCTTTTTTGCATTTCTTTTCCATTGGGATGGTCTTGATCCCTGTCTCCTGTACAATGTCACGAACCTCATTCCATAGTTCATCAGGTACTCTATCTATCAGATCTAGGCTCTTAAATCTATTTCTCACTTCCACTGTATAATCATAAGGGATTTGATTTAGGTCATACCTAAATGGTCTAGTAGTTTTCCCTACTTTCTTCAATTTGAGTCTGAATTTGGCAATAAGGAGTTCATGATCTGAGCCACAGTCAGCTCCCGGTCTTGTTTTGGCTGACTGTATAGAGCTTCCCCATCTTTGGCTGCAAAGCATATAATCAACGTGATTTCGGTGTTGACCATCTGGTGATGTCCATGTGTAGAGTCTTCTCTTGTGTTGTTGGAAGAGGGTGTTTGCTATGACCAGTGCATTTTCTTGGCAAAACTCTATTAGTCTTTGCCCTACTTCATTCCGCATTCCAAGGCCAAATTGGCCTGTTGCTCCAGGTGTTTCTTGACTTCCTACTTTTGCATTCCAGTCCCCTATAATGAAAAGGACATCTTTTTGGGGTGTTAGTTCTAAAAGATCTTGTAGGTCTTCATAGATCCATTCAACTTCAGCTTCTTCAGCATTACTGGTTGGGGCATAGACTTGGATTACTGTGATATTGAATGGTTTGCCTTGGAGACGAACAGAGATCATTCTGTCATTTTTGAGATTGCATCCCAGTATTGCATTTCGGACTCTTTCATTGACCATGATGGCTACTCCATTTCTTCTGAGGGATTCCTGCCCGCAGTAGTAGATATAATGGCCATCTGAGTTAAATTCACCCTTTCCAGTCCATTTTAGTTCGCTGATTCCTAGAAAGTTGACGTTCACTCTTGCCATCTCTTGTTTGACCACTTCCAATTTGCCTTGATTCATGGACCTGACATTCCAGGTTCCTATGCAATATTGCTCTTTACAGCATAGGACTTTGTTTCTATCACCAGTCACATCCACAGCTGGGTATTGTTTTTGCTTTGGTTCCATCCCTTCATTCTTTCTGGAGTTATTTCTCCACTCATCTCCAGTAGCATATTCGACACCTACTGACCTGGGGAGTTCCTCATTCAGTATCCTATTATTTTGCCTTTTCATACTGTTCATGGGGTTCTCAAGGCAAGAATAGTGAAGTGATTTGCCATTCCCTTCTCCAGTGGACCACATTATGTCAGACCTCTCCACCATGACCCACCTGTCTTGCGTTGCCCCGCAGGCATGGCTTGGTTTCATTGAGTTAGAGAAGGCTGTGGTCCTAGTGTGATTAGATTGACTAGTTTTCTGTGAGTATGGTTTCAGTGTGTCTGCCCTCTGATGCCCTCTTGCAACACCTACCATCTTACTTGGGTTTCTCTTACCTTGTGCGTGGGGTATCTCTTCACAGCTGCTCCGGCAAAGCACAGCCGCTGCTCCTTACCTTGGATGAAGGGTATTTCCTCACCACCTCCCTTCCTGATCTTCAATGTGGGATAGCTCCTCTAGGCCCTCCTGCACCAGCGCAGCCACCACTCCTTAGACGTGGGTTGATCTTCCCAGCCATTGCCCCTGGCCTCCTATGCAGGGTGGCTCCTCCAGACCATTGCCCCTGAGCTTGGACGCGGGGTGGCTCCTCTCGGCTGTTCCTGCGCCGTCGCAGCCTGGCACTCTCGGCTGCTGCCCCTGACCTCGGACATGGGGTAGCTCCTCTAGGCCGTGCTGAGTTCAGTGGCTGTCACAACCGCTTGTGCTGAGTGCGCCTGCCGTTCATGTTTGTTCTTATTTGCAACTTTTGCCTTTCCCCAGAGAAAGACATCCATAAATCCTTTGAGGGCATGTATCTCATCTTGTGCTCAGACTCTAAGTTTTTCATTTATTTGCTCAACAAATGCTTACGATGTGGCATACTCCTGGGTAGATTCTGAGGAAATAAAATGATTGGATATTGCCTTGCCTAAAACAATTACAGTCCACAGGCAGGAAAGATAAACAAATATTGTTGATACAGCATGATACTGTACTTTGGTTCTAAGGAGGCAACCCAGAAGACTTAAGAACTGCAGAGTAAGGGAAGAAGGACAAGTCAGGATTCGGGACAAGGGGGCATCTGAACTAAGTCTTAGAAGAGGAAATAACACAGTTTTGTGGATGAAAAGAGTTTATAGCGGCACCCTAAGCGCAGGAGAAATTTATGAAAAAGCAGGTCTAGAATTGCAAACTATTGGCATATGGATGGACTGATCCATAATTGAGAGTTTGTGGGGCAGGTGAGGGGAAAAGATAAGGGAAGTAGTGTGCCAGCCATAAAAAGAGAAAGGCGGCAGAATGATTGCACTAGAGAATGAAGTGGGCAGAAAGGGAGAAAGGAGAGGGCTTGAGGGGCTGGGTGTCTCTAGCAAAAAACCCATGTGCACTCGTACTTGTGAGAGAAGCGCCGAGAAGTCTTGAAAGTAAAAGACTTGGTAAATTGGTACTTTGCGGCTTAAGATTTCTAGAGTTGTGGAAGTGATGGCAACTTTTCCAGTGGAGAAAGATTATGACAGGAGCAAATAAAACTCAGTTGGCTCATTCTCATGCAGTTGGCAAAAGGCTGAGTGATTTTTAGAGAAAGGTATATAAAACCCATGTAGTCATCATTGCTTCCTACAAGGATAACCTAAAAAGTGGCATCTGTGATCAACTGACATGTGCAATTTCTGTTGATTCCAGGTTTTTGATATAGAACTATGTAGTAACCTCCTCTAGAAGTACTGAAAAGATAAAATCCATCCATGAGATAATGTTAATCAATAATGTAATTTGTTCTTTCACTCACCAGATGGACAGTACAGTAGAGTATATCACTTCCCAGATGTATTGGATATTTTTTTCTGTTTCATTTTTCTCTTCTTGAAGGGTATTCTGACACATCTTTTGAAGGCATCATCTCTCAGTTAGGCTGTGGCCTGTTGGGTCAGACTCTCACATCCCTAAAGACAGATCTTGTGCAAGATATATTGGCCCCTTGAGACTGCTCTAAGGAGACTCAGAATGTGAGAGCTTTGCCAAACAGTAGCTGAAAGGCAAATTGTTGATCTACCCCAACATTTTTAATGCAAAACAATTCTCTCTGAGACACCAGATTTGAATGAAAATCAACTCATTGAAAACTCATGTAATAATTGCATTGAGAGCACATTCAAGGAAAATACTGATTATGAAAATAAAGATAAACTACAAAATGAGATCAAGCTGTATCATAGGAAATATAAAACCAGTTATTGGTGCATTGTACTTAGAACTTTGGATGAAATTATTACAGTTATATCATAAACAGAAGTAGATAATCATGTAGGCCAACAGAAAACTGATACGATTAAATGTCTATGGTCTAATATTCCTTATTTAAGTTTATTACTTGAAAATTTTTACAAACCATAAATTACTAAGACAGTAAAAGCTTTAACACTGAATTTTAATGAAGTAATTATTAATAAATAGGCTTGCCTAGTAGCTCAGATGGTAAAGAATATGCCTGCAATGCAGGAGACCTGGGTTCAGTCCCTGGGTTGGGAAAATCCCCTAGAAGAAGGCATGGCAACCAACTCTAGTATTCTTGCCTGGAGAATCCTCATGGACAGAGGAGCCTAAATTAATAAATGCTTTCTTATTTTAAAGAGATGACATTAGACAAGGCTTATATATACTAAATTTGGTAAACATTATTCCCATTCTGCTACCCTCAGTTTCCTCATCTGTAAAATGAGAATTAAATGTGATAATATATGTGAAATATCTTATACAAAGACCTTAAATGATAGAACACAAAATAAATCTACGGTCCCTTTCTTTGAGTCCCCTCCTGGTGGGCCAACATTACAGACCAAATTGTAGTTATCCTGTTTGCTTGCCAACAGATTTAGGATGGCTTTTGAAGGTCAAGTAGAGCACAGTAGTGGTCCCTTCCCTAATCTTTAAGAAAGTTATACCGTACTGTTTTGTTCATAAGACTGGAATGGTAAGACCTCAAATGTTAGAAAAATGGAATGAAAAAAAATTTCAAGCTCCATTAGTGATGGATCTTTTAAGACTCTGTGTTGTGTGTGTGCATGTGTGGGACTGGGGCACACCAGGCTCCTCTGTCCATGGGATTTCCCAGGCAAGAATATTGGAGCAGGTTGCCATTTCCTTTTCCAGGGGATCTTCCCAACCCAGAGATCAAACCTACATCTCTCAAGCCTCCTGCATTGGCAGTCGGGTTCTTTACCACTAGCGCCAGCTGGGAAGTTAACTTTTAAGACTGGGAACTTTTAAAAACTTCCATCACTGATGTCTCAGTGTCTTAGTCCATTCAGGCTGTTATAACAGAATACCATAGGCTTAGACTTAGGTAACTTAGAAACCACAGAAATTTATTTTTCGCGGTTCTGGGGGCTGAAAATTCCGAGTTCAGGTACTGGTAGGTTCAGTGTCTGGTGACAGTCCATTTTCTGGTTCATAGATTACTATCTTTTTGCTGTTTTTTTGCAGAATGAACAAGGGAGTTCTCTGAGATCCCTTTTAAAGAGCACTAATCCCATTCATGAGGTCTCTAACCTCATGACCTAATCCCTTCCCAAAGGCCTCACCTTCTAATGCCATCACTGGGGATTTGATTTTAACATTTAAATTTGGTGGGGAGAGGGACAACACACAAATATTCAGCCGATATAAAACTAAAACTCAGTATATAAAACTAAAACTGGTACATATACTATGAGTGTAATTGATCATGGGATTCACTCTCCCAGTCCTTTGTTTGAAGAAGACCATCGAGAAGCTAAACTAGCTGTTGGCCAGGTTGGAAGGGTAATGTAGGAAACAGAATTTGCAAATAGCCATTGAGGTTCTTGTGTCATTGAAATTGTACTAGGCTCTTTATAGCCCTTATAAAATGTAAATGTAATAATCCTGATATAAGATATGACTTTGGCAGTTAGAAAAGAATATATTTTCTCTTGCCATGAATTTGGCAAATAAATACAATTACAGAATTAACAATCTGGTTGATATCTAAAAAGGCTTTTTTTAAAATCAGGAAAGAAATGGCAGAATTTTATAGAATCTCTGTCTCTACCACTGGAATTGTATTAGGTTAATTATTTTTCATGAGTCTTTAGCATTGACTCCTCATTTTCTGTTATTAACTCTATGAGTATGACCCCAGTTTTACCTTGGAAGGATCCAAAGTAGAAACAAAGAAAGAAAATAAGAAAATCCTATCCAGCAATTCCACTTCAGGACATACACATCTGAATAAAATGAAATTATGATGTCAAAAAGATACCTGCACCTCCACATATGCTGCAGCATGATCTCCAATAGCCATTGACATGGAAACAACGGAAGCGTCCATCCACAGATGAATGGACAAAGAGTGTGATATATATATATATACACAAGAACCCCTACATGTGAACCTTCCAGCTGCAAACCTGTGTTTGCACATCCCATCATGTGCGTTAGTCCATAGGCCCCTGTACACTGTCTCCTGCTGGCAGCCTCCCCGGGGGTCGCGCTTTTGCGTACTTCAGTGGAGCAGAGTAGTGCGGCATCTTTATTTCAAGCACAGGGCGTGTGAGGGACAGTGCACTCAGTCTTGTCCAACTCTTGTGACCCCATGGACTGTAGCCCCCCAGGCTCCTCTGTCCATGGGATTCTCCAGGCAAGAATACTGGAGGCAGCTGCCATTTCCTTCTCCAGGGGATCTTCCCAACCCAGGAATCGAACCCAGGTCTCCATTGCAGGCAGATTCTTTACCGACTGGGGAAGGGGCGTGTAAGAACAAGAAAGCACATAGAACAGGGTGGACAAAGAGTGGACTGATTAAGATTAATGGGGCTCTAACTGGATCCATTTTGCCATGGCTCCCCGGCCATCGCAGGCTCTCAACAATCACATGAGATTTTAAGAATGCACCACACAGAACTGATCAGTGAAAGGATACACCACATAGAACTGATTTGTTAAATATCACCCCTCCCTTGCCCTCTGCTTCCAGCATACTCCCTAGAGTACTACAGGCATGGAAGACCTAAACTATTGGGAGGAATCCCTAACACTTTTCCAGAGTAGAATTCGGCTAAGTCCAAAAAGGGTCCTTCTTTTAAGGGTTTTGGGAAACTGCTGCTGCTGCTAAGTCACTTCAGTCGTGTCCAACTTTGTGTGGCCCCATTGACTGCAGCCCACCAGGCTCCCCGTCCCTGGGATTCTCCAGACAAGAACACTGGAGTGGGTTGCCATTTCCTTCTGCAGTGCATGAAAGTGAAAAGTGAAAGTGAAGTCGCTCAGTTATGTCAGACTCGTTGCGACCCCATAGACTGAAGCCCACCAGGCTCCTCCATCCATGGGATTTTCCAGGCGAAAGTACTGGAGTAGGGTGCCATTGCCTTCTCCGTTTGGGAAACTAGACACCGCAATTTTATTAGTATCAGCAATGTTTGTTTGGAGCAAATTCATCTCCAGGAGCTGCATGGTTGAATGCAGGAGGGGTTCCACCAATTGCCCCAATTCCTTCCATTGTAGCAGCTTGGCACAGGACATCTAGAAGCAACTGTAAAAGCAGCAGGGATGTAGCTGCTAACTGCTACTGCTAAGTCGCTTCAGTCGTGTCCGACTCTGTGCGACCCCATAGATGGCAGCCCACCAGGCTCCCCCGTCCCTGGGATTCTCCAGGCAAGAACACTGGAGTGGGTTGCCATTTCCTTCTCCAATGCATGAAAGCGAAAAGTGAAAGTAAAGTCCTTCAGTCGTGCCCAACTCTTAGCAACCCCATGGACTGCAGCCTACCAGGCTCCTCTGTCCATGGGATTTTCCAGGCAAGAGTACTGGAGTGGGTTGCCATTGCTTCTCTGAGGGATGTAGCTGGTACTGCTAAAAGCACCATGCAGAAATGATGGAACCAAAAGCAAAAATAATTGAGAGAGTGGAGTAAGAAGTGGGTAGATATGACTTGTTCTTACCATAAATAGTTCAACCACTGGCACAATTCTGAAGAACAAAATCATGGAACATGTGAGGTCAGCTATGCTGATGACATCAACAATAGTATAAAGAAGCACAGAGCATGGAAAAGTGATAAAGGAGATGGAGAAGCTTCTCAGTGTGTGGATGCAGGATCAGCATCAGCATCAAGTCCCACTTAGAAAACTAAAAGGATTTGTGAAGAGTTGAAGTATCAGAGGGTGCATCTTTTAAAGCCAACTGGCTGGTTCCATTGGTTCAAGGTCAGAGCCAATCTTAACAACATAAAAGTAAGTGGCGAGGCAGATACAGTAAGAAGTGCAGATACAATAGCTGCCCAGGAACTTCCTGAAACTCTTTGAGAAATTACTGATGAAGGCACATATTTACCCAAGAAGGTTTCTAATGGGGATGAGATAGGACTGTACTGGAAAAGAATGCACATCAGTAAGGAGGAAAAGTTGACACCAGTCTATAAAGCAGCAAAGAATAGGCTAACCGTGTTTAGTGGCAACACTTCCAGAGATAAGAAGCCAAAGCCTCCCTTAGTTTATCATTCAGAGAACCCAGGAGCCCTTGAAAACATAGCCTATTGTGTGGAAGAGTAGCCCCAAAGCCTGGGTTACATGGGCCGTTTTACAAGATTAGGTTTTCCAC
The DNA here is from genome assembly GCF_042477335.2 of Ovis canadensis. Classification (NCBI taxonomy): domain Eukaryota; kingdom Metazoa; phylum Chordata; class Mammalia; order Artiodactyla; family Bovidae; genus Ovis; species Ovis canadensis. The sequence goes on along the minus strand of NC_091253.1, from coordinate 95,426,207 downwards.
CACTTTATCCCAAACATAGCAAAATATTGTTTGGAGAAGGAAATCCCATTCAATATATTTTGCTGCTCAAAAATGCTCCAGGCTGCATTCATGAATGACTTTAACCCCAACATCAAAATAGTGCATCTGTGCGGGGAGAGGGCAAACTGGCCAAGATGGGTGTTCAGGATCTCTCACTCCACGTTTTGAAAACAATGACTATGTAAAGCTGAGCTCATTTGTAGCATTGTGCATGTGCGTCATGAGGTGCTTGCTGGGTCCCAGGCTGCACTGTGCTGTAGGGATATATGAGCTCCACCTAGAAAGCAGTGGCATTGCTGCTGCGTCATGACTGGGTACATGGGGTCAGCCGTGAGAAGAGAAAATATAGGTGTCTACTGCTGCAGCGGCTGCGTCAGCCAGGAGAGAGGTTGTGTTGTGTTAGGTTATGCTACGGCTGCTGCTACAGCAGCTGCACCAGGCAGGAGAGAATGAACATGTCTGCAGTTCCTACGGCTCCTCAAGTCTTCTTCCAGCCTCTTAGCTCACGCCTTGCCTACCCTGGGTCAGTGAACAGTGCACACGGTGAGATACCGCAGCACAACTGGCATCACAAACAGGATCAGCAGCACAACCGGCGCATCGAGGAGGGTGAAGAGCGACGCGATCTGCCACTGAATACTATGCTGCTCATCCAACCTATGGAACGGGAAGTTATAGTGACTTTCAAGCATTCTTATTTACATTACACTTTGAGTCTGGCAGTGTTCATTGGAAGGACTGATGCTGAAGGTGAAACTCCAATCCTTTGGCCACCTGATGTGAAGAGCTGATTCATTTGAAAAGACCCTGATGCTGGAAAAGAGTGAGAGCAGGAGAAGGGGATGACAGAGGATGAGATGGTTGGATGGCATCACCGACTCAATGGACATGAGATTGGGTAGACTCTGGAAGTTGCTGATGGACAGGGAGGCCTGGCATGCTGTAGTCCATGGGGTCACAAAGAGTCAGACATGACTGAGCGACTGAACTGAACTGAGAATTAGGAACAACCTTGAAACAGTTTTAGAAGGACTCTCCAAGGCTATGAAAACATTGATTTTGCTTGGCTTCAAAGTACAGATGTCACCATGAATGGAGTTTAGAAGAACAATAGCCCACAGTTGGGTTTCTCTTACCTTGGTGTGGGGTATCTCTTCACGGCTGCTCCAGCAAAGCACAGCTGCTGTTCCTTACCTTGGACGAGGACGCTGCCATTCCTGACCTTCAACGTGGGATAGCTCCTCTTGGCCCTCCTGTGCCTGCACAGCCACCACTCCTCGGGTTGCTCCTCCTGGCCGCCGGCCCTGGCCTCGGGCTCGGGGTGGCTGCTCAAGATGACCGCCCCTGGCCTCGGGCGCGAGGTGGCTTCTCCTGGCCGCCCCTGATCTCGGACGTGGGATGTCTCCTCCCGGCCGCCGCCCCTGACCTCAGACGCGGGGTAGCTGCTCCCAGCCCCTGCCCCTGACCTCGGACAAAGGGTAGCTCCTCTCGGCCGTTCCTGCACTGTCGCAGCCTGGCACTCTAGGCTGCTGCCCCTGACCTCAGATGTGGGGTAGCTCCTTGTGGCCCCCTGCACTTAGTGAGCCGGCTCGCGGCCGCCTGCAGACACACTGAAACCATACTCACAGAAAACTAGTCAATCTAATCACACTAGGACCACAGCCTTGTCTAACTCAATGAAACCAAGCCATGCCTGCGGGGCAACCCAGGACGGGCAGGTCATGGTGGAGAGGCCTGACAGAATGTGGTCCACTGGAGAAGGGAATGGCAAGCCACTTCAGTATTCATGCCTTGAGAACCCCATGAACAGTATGCAAAGGCAAAATGATAGGATACCAAAAGAGGAACTCCCCAGGTCAGTAGGTGCCCAATATGCTACTGGAGATGAGTGGAGAAATAACTCCAGAAAGAATGAAGGGATGGAGCCAAAGCAAAAACAATACCCAGTTGTGGATGTGACTGGTGATAGAAGCAAGGTGTGATGCTGTAAAGAGCAATATTGCATAGGAACCTGGAATGTCAGGTCCACGAATCAAGGTAAATTGGAAGTGGTCAAACAAGAGATGGCAAGGGTGAATGTCGACATTCTAGGAATAAGCGAACTAAAATGGACTGGAATGGGTGAATTTAACTCAGATGACCATTATATCTACAACTGCGGGCAGGAATCCCTCAGAAGAAATGGAGTAGCTATCATGGTCAACAAAAGAGTCTGAAATGCAGTACTTGGATGCAATCTCAAAAACGACAGAATGATCTCTGTTCGTCTCCAAGGCAAACCATTCAATATCACAGTTATCCAAGTCTGTGCCCCAACCAGTAATGCTGAAGAAACTAAAGTTGAATGGTTTTATGAAGATTTACAAGATCTTCTAGAACTAACACCCCAAAAAGCTGTCCTTTTCATTATAGGGGACTGGAATGCAAAACTAGGAAGTCAAGAAACACCTGGAGTAACAGGCAAATTTGGCCTTGGAATGCGGAATGAAGCAGGGCAAAGGCTAATAGAGTTTTGCCAAGAAAATGCACTGGTCATAGCAAACCCCCTCTTCCAACAACACAAGAGAAGACTCTACACATGGACATCACCAGATGGTCAACAACGAAATCACATTGATTATATTGCTTGCAATCAAAGATGGAGAAGCTCTATACAGTCAGCCAAAACAAGACCGGGAGCTGACTGTTGCTCAGATCATGAACTCCTTATTAACAAATTCAGACTCAAATTGAAGAAAGTAAGGAAAACCGCTACACCATTCAGGTATGACCTAAATCAAATCCCTTATGATTATACAGTGGAAGTGAGAAATAGATGTAAGGGCCTAGATTTGATAGAGTGCCTGATGAACTATGGAATGAGGTTCGTGACATTGTACAGGAGACAGGGATCAAGACCATCCCCATGGAAAAGAAAAGCAAAAAAGCAAAATGGCTGTCTGGGGAGGCCTTACAAATAGTTGTGAAAAGATGAGAGGCAAAAAGCCAAGGAGAAAAGGAAAGATATAAACATCTGAATGCAGAGTTCCAAAGACCAGCAAGAAGAGATAAGAAAGCCTTTCTCAGTGATCAATGCAAAGAAATAGAGGAAAACAACAGAATGGGAAAGACTAGCGGTCTCTTCAAGAAAATTAGAGATACCTAGGGAATATTTCATGCAAAGATGGGCTTGATAAAGGACAGAAATGGTATGGACCTAACAGAAGCAGAAGATATTAAGAAGAGATGGCAAGAATACACAGAAGAACTGTACAAAAAAGATCTTCACGACCCAGATATTCATGATGATGTGATTACTAATCTAGAGCCAGATATCTTGGAATGTGAAGTCAAGTGGGCCTTAGAAAGCATCACTACGAACAAAGCTAGTGGAGGTGATAGAATTCAAGTTGAGCTGTTTCAAATCCTGAAAGATAATGCTATGAAAGTGCTGCAGTCAATATGCCAGCAAGTTTGGAAAACTCAGCAGTGGCCACAGGACTAGAAAAGGTCAGTTTTCATTCCAATCCCAAAGAAAGGCAATGCCAAAGAATGCTCAAACTACCGCACAATTGCACTCATCTCACATGCTAGTAAAGTAATGCTCAAAATTCTCCAAGCCAGGCTTCAGCAATATGTGAACCGTGAACTTCCTGATGTTCAAGCTGGTTTAGACAAGGCAGAGGAACCAGAGATCAAATTGCCAACATCCACTGGATCATGGAAAAAGCAAGAGAGTTCCAGAAAAACATCTATTTCTGCTTTATTGACTATGCCAAAGCCTTTGACTGTGTGGATCACAAGAAACTGTGGAAAATTCTGAGAGAGATGGGAATACCAGACCATCTGACCTGCCTCTTGAGAAATCTGTATGCAGGTCAGGAAGCAACAGTTAGAACTGGACATGGAACAACAGACTGGTTCCAAATAGGAAAAGGAGTATGTCAAGGCTGTATATTATCACTCTGCTTATTTAACTTCTATGCAGAGTACATGATGAGAAACGCTGGACTGGAAGAAGCACAAGCTGGAATCAAGGTTGTGGGAGAAATGTCAATAACCTCAGATATGCAGATGACACCAGCCTTGTGGCAGAAAGTGAAGAGGAGCTAAAAAGCCTCTTGATGAAAGTGAAAGAGGAGAGTGAAAAGTTGGCTTAAAGCTAAACATTCAGAAAACGAAGTTCATGGCATCTGGTCCCATCACTTCATGGGAAATAGATGGGGAAACAGTAGAAACAGTGTCAGGCTTTATTTTGGGGGGCTCCAAAATCACTGCAGATGGTGACTGCAGCCATGAAATTAAAAGACACTTACTCCTTGGAAGAAAAGTTATGACCAACCTAGATAGAATATTCAAAAGCAGAGACATTTCTTTGCCGACTAAGGTCCACCTAGTCAAGGCTATGGTTTTTCCGATGGTCATGTGTGGATGTGAGAGTTCAACTGTGAAGAAGGCTGAGCACTGAAGTATTGATGCATTTGAACTGTGGTGTTGGAGAAGACTCTTGAGGGTCCCTTGGACTGCAAGGAGATCCAACTAGTCCATTCTGAAGGAGATCAAGCCTGGGATTTCTTTGGAAAGAATGATGCTAAAGTTGAAGCTTCAGTACTTTGGACACCTCATGTGAAGAGTTGACTCATTGGAAAAGACTCTGACGCTGGGAGAGATTGGGGGCAGGAGGAGAAGGGGACGACAGAGGATGAGATGGCTGGATGGCATCACGGACTCGATGGACGTGAGTCTGAGTGAACTCCGCGAGATGGTGATGGACAGGGAGGCCTGGCGTCCTGTGATTCATGGGGTCGCAAAGAATCGGACACGACTGAACGACTGAACTGAACTGAACTGAGCCCACAGTTTGTTCACGAGTTTCACGGATTTGGGAAGGTGGATGAGGATTTCAGACAGATCTTCAGCATCTTCGTGACCATCAACCAGAAGCTGGAGCTAGGTCTGCACGAGGACAACTTCACTGAGCTTCTTACTGGGCAACACAAGAAGCTTATGAGTGAAGACCTGGTAGAAATAGAGGCCCAGAGAAAGGACAGAGAGAGACAACAGGAAGAATAAGCAAGTGAAGGACCGAAGAGGTTCACAATGCAAGAGACGGCAAAGGGGTGTTCTTTACTTGAGGAGGCCCGTTTTTGAGGCACAGGACCCGAATATAGAACAGTACTGGAAGGTTCCAGCCGCCGTTCACAATGCAGTCCAGAGCTACGATGTCTAATATGATGCGAGAAAAAGAACTGCTATCCAGGCATCACTGGATCAATTTTTCAGGAAGGTAGATGGAATTGAATCTAGCAAGGAACCGACACCCATGTCATCAGTGTCAGGTGTGACTGAAATTGCAGCTCGCCCTCAGTTCCCCGTTGCTGGTGATGCTCCAGCTCTACCGTCTCCCACCTTCCCTCCCTCCTCCAGTCAGTAGCTCTTCTCGCCTGTTCACTTGAATACAGCCCCTGTGTGCCAGCTGTCATGCTGCACTACTGTACTTTTCAAGGTACTATACTGTAAGGTTAAACATGTTTTATTTTCTGTGTTCATTTTTCATTATTATTTGTATGAAAAGTATTAAACACCTGCATAGTACTACATCGCCGATTGTGTTCATTGGGTACCGAGGCTAACTTTGTTGGGCTTTCCAAACAAATTGAACTTAGGAACGTGCTCTTGGAACAGAATTTGTTCATAGGTAGGGGGCTTACTATATGTATATACATGTATAAGCATATATATATATATGTATATATGGACAATATTTGGCCATAAGGAAAGAAGGAAATCTTGCCATTTGTAACAACATGGATGGATCTTAAGGAACTATGCTAAATGAAATAAACCAGACCTATAGACAAATACTGTTTGATCTCACTTACACGTGAACTCTAAGAAACAAACAAACAAAGCTCATAGAAAAAGAGATAGGTTTTATTCTTAACAAAAGCTGGGAGTGGACAGAGAGGGAATTGAATGAAGGTGGTTGAGAGGTACAAAGATAAAGTTGTAAGAAAAAGACTTACCACTTTAGCTGTAAGCTGTAATATAAATTGTAAGATAAATACTGTAAGTTGTAAGAAATAAACAGTGGGCATATGCATTGCAAAACGATGACTGTAGTTAACATTGCTGTAGACAGCACTTCAGGTGATCTTTATTTTGACTGACTACTCTACTTTTCCTTTGCCCTATTTATCTGTTTATTGTATCAAGTTGCAAGTTTTCGGTTTTTTTCAAACCATGACCTCAAACACTTTTGTACAAAGTGAGTTATAATCAAAATGATAATAAAAATAATAATAGCTATGAATAACTACAATAAAGGTATAGCTTAGACTTTTGGAAGAGGTCCTCAGAGTTCACCCAGTGTAATAGCTGAGATCCAGGGGAGGCAACTTAAGTTTGTGGCAGGCTCAGGTGAAAATCTGTAATTTTGATTCTCTGTTTAATACTCTCTCCCCTATTCCAGGATGCCCCTTGGGTCAGAAGCCTCTGATTTTTCAGGGCAATCATTCCTGCTATCATCCCAACAGCTAGAACCCTTCTATCCTCTGTCAGAATATCACTGGAAACCCTGAAAACACCCTGACCTTTTCACAAGCATGAAAATTTTCTCAACAAAGATTCCGATGTGATGCTATTCAGGTAAACACCAAAGTTCAAATTTGGAATTTCAAGACTGAATAATAGCAACGATATCTTATAATGTAGTGAACTGTTCACACTTCATTCAGAGTTTGCAGTTGCACTCACATACACTTTATAAATCTGGGAATTGTTTTAAGTATTCGTACCTGGCAAAAGATAACAGGGGGAATCCGAAATTAAAGGATTAGCTCTATCCAAGAGGCCATTATCAAAAGGAAACTCCTCTTATTCTCTGATAAAGATTTCCAAAGTGAACAGCCGCCAAGAAGGCTTTTCCTCCCCCCACCTCCTATCAAAGATTGCATCTCTATTTTAAAAGTCTAATGATGCTGGCCTCTTTCTGGATCCATCTGTGCTATATCTGGAATCTCTGTGCCAAAGAGACTCACGGTCTGGTTTTATTCAATTGTACTTTGCTCTGTGCTTTCTTTTTATGTACACTTTAAATGGTTGTTTTGACCATAGTTCTCATCAAACAAAAGATGTCTATCTTTTATCATTGGAAGATATTGAAAGGAATGTCCCTTCTCTCCCTGCCTCCCAAAGCATTTAGAGCCATTATATAATGAGAAGAGAAATCCCACAGGGAGCAACTACCACAAACATGTGCAGGTTAAGATATGGGAATGTATTTTATATTTGATATATTCAGTTCAATATCTGAAAGGGCTTAAGTAAATTTATGATGCTCTATTGCAAGCAATGTGATTTTTATAAACTCCAGGGAAAATATATTCTAACTTTTGCTTCTCCATATCAAATGTATATTGAAGAAAAGGCAGCTCGTCTTCTAAAGGCACCTGGTCAGACTAAAAGTCTAAGTATTTGAGCTCTATTTGAAGTGTACTTCGATGTTTGAAAATGCATTCATTTTGCATAAGTCTTTTCTGTCACAAGGGCAAACACAGGTAGAAGTACCATCCAACAACTTTAATATTAGTCCTAAAGTATAATGATTATGCGGTTTGAAAATGCAGCTTGCCATGATCTGGAGTCTAGGAATGGTGAAACAAGTGGCCCTGGGGCCCGTGTAGTCAATTGTACTCACATGAGCTCACCCTAGGATAAGTGGAGACAGCAAGGCCAAGGGCGAAAGGAGGAGGCAAGCAGAAGACCACAGGGATGCAGTGGCTGCTGGCTGTGGTTGATCAGAAGCATTGGACGTATTGCAGGGAGGTTAAGGGTGCTATTTCTGGTCGACCTGCATGAGTTTGGACCCCAGCTCCAGAAGTGTACAGATGTGTTCTCTCTAAACTCTTTAACTCGCTTAAGTTTTTTAACCTCTCTAAGCTTTCTTAGCCTCATCTGTAAAGTAGGAAAACAATAGTACTTCATGGAGAGGGCAATGGCACCCCACTCCAGTACTCTTGCCTGGAAAATCCCATGGACGGAGGAGCCTGGTGGGCTGCAGTCCATGGGGTCGCAAGGAGTCGGACACAACTGAGCGACTTCCCTTTCACTTTTCACTTTCATGCATTGGAGAAGGAAATGGCAACCCACTCCAGTGTTCTTGTCTGGAGAATCCCAGGGAAGGGGGAGCCTGGAGGGCTGCAATCTAGGGGTCGCACAGAGTTGGACATGACTGAAGCGGCTTAGCAGCAGCGACAGCAATGTTGTCAAGATTTAATAAGACGATACAGATAAAGTGCTTATTCAGAGACACCCTTATAAAATGATGGTTAATTATGCAGACGCTGGCCTCAGTGTAAGTTTTAAACATAAACCCATCACTTAACTTTTTGTGAAATTCTCTTTTAGTCTCAGTTTCCTCTTTGGGAATACGGAGATAGTAAATATGAGGAGCATTTTTCTGTGCAGAGTATATTAGATAATTATAAAAAGTGCCTAATATATGATAAATGCTCAAAAATATTAGATGTGATTATATTTTTAGCATTCCTAAAAATGTTACTTGGAAAGCATCCAGGGCCAAAGAAATAGTGCTCACTTTCAGCTGTTTACTTATCTAGTTCCCACCATTCTAAGCCCGTTTGCTTTGCTTCCAGGAGAAAGGAGGTGTGCTTATTTGACTGTGGAGAACAGGGTGGTTCTACATTAGGTTTGCATCCTGATCCATCCTGACCCGCCAGTCTGTCAATTCCTCCAGGATGCAGTGTGCATTGCCCTGCAAGCTGTGAAATCAGATAGGGCTACAGGTACATGCAATTTCCTGCCTGGTATCATGAAGGACTCTCTTTTGAATGTCTGAACTGAAGCGGTCTTAGACGTTCCTCTTTATTCACAAATGTGGCCTCCACTGCTAGTGAGCAGCCGTCTGTGGCACAGCCCTTGACAAAGGTGATTTTTCTGGACGATGAGTCTTACTGAACGTTCCCGCTAAGAACTCCATTGTCTGCCAGTGCCTTGGGCTGAGGTACCTCCCGGTGTTCCAATGCTGAGACGAAACAACGCTGGACTGAATGTTATCAGTTTCATAAAGCATATGCTTGATGTCAGGAATGCTTATTCTTTAAAAAATACATATGTTTGATAATACAGTGCCTTGACTTGTGGCATATTAAGCCCTTGAGCTCACAGATTCAATTGTGTTAACGTGATGAGCATCTTATACAAATGTTAGGCCTTCTCACTCATCACCCAAGGACAACTTGGAACAGCAAGTCTGTATGTGCGTAGGGAGGGACTGAGGTGGCTCTGGGCAGGAGAGAGGGTGGGGTGCAAAAAGAGATGAGGACCTAGATTTAGGTAGAGAATACTTTTCTAAAGAACTTTTACTGACGTTCATAATCCATATAACTTGACCTTTTTTCCCAGAGAAAACGGACCCATGATCTTGTGAAATTGGGTATATGCAAAATTTTTCCCAAGTTTCTCAGCAGCAAAATTTGTTCTTTCTTTGGCCAGTTTTGCCAAGGTAAGAGAGCTTTCTATGTATCTACTTTATGGCATGTCTTTTCAGGCTAAGAATGCAGCATAGAACTCTTTATATTGACTGAGTGATCAAATGGTAAAAGAATCACTTTAGCCACTCTCTGTGTGTAGGGAACATTTTCTGATGATAAAATAAGTAATTCCACATGTACATGAACTGTTAGTATTCGATTCCTGTTTCTCTTGTAATGTCCTTGGGCTTTGTCTTTTGAATCAATTAGGTTCGTCTCAAGGGGATAAAAAAAAAAGAAAAAGAAAGAAAGAAAAACAGACCATAGTTTAAGCCAAAACATTATAATACTGTCCACTCAACATATGGTGTTTATAGATCTCGAAAACAGAATCAGGAGGAATGCTTCAGATTAGAAAGTCTTTTTCCACATCAGGAGTGGTTTCATTTTGTTAGCCTTTTAACTCTTTGGTCCTGGAATAGTTCTTATTACAGCCAATAAAATGGTCAGTGAAATAAAGAGAAAATACATTTTGTTAAATAAGATGTGTATGCCTCCATTTTATGCAAATATGCCATTTGCTTTTTATTTTATATGTATTACATAAAAATCCTCCCATATATACGTGTATTCCACATCTCTTTTAAGACACAATGTGAGACGTTGCAGCCATATCAGAAGTTGTGAGGGAAAGCTACCTAGAAAATCTTTGCTTTGAGCCAGAGTAGTATGGCTGACCTTTGACTCCACAGGAAAGTCCTCCCCCCTGTTCAAACCTTCTCAGTCCAGACAGCCCAGGACAGATGGTGCAAGTATTTCTGCCAAGCCAGCCGGTAAAAACAGTCAGGCAGACATCTGCAGGTGAAGGCCGGGAGGGAATCACGGCTGGAAGGTCATTGAAAGTCAATGCACAGAAAGCCTGTTTCCCCAGCAGCAGAAATTACCCGGTAAGACCTCAGCAGGTCCACATAGGCAGTAGGCCAAGGGCAATATACACCAAATACTTCAGCTAGCCCAAGAAGGGCCTGGTGTCTATTAAAATCCCAAACACCTGAATCGCATCTGACACGAAGATTATAACAAGCTTCCACCTAAAGGTTCTGAGCGCCAAATAGCCCTGGGAAGGAGTATATTAGCACAATAAAATCACAGGGTGAGTTGTTAAAAGTCCCAATGCCCAGGGCATACCCCGGACAAATCAAGTCAGAATTTCTGGGGGAGGATCCAGGCATCAGTACCTATCTCTAAACAGGCCCTGCAGAGGGGAGGTTAGAGACAGAAGGAGCACGTCTCAAAGCACAAAGCTGGAGTGTTTTTGTTTTGTTTTGTTTTAATATGTATTTATTATTTTGGGCGTCATGGGTCTCCGTTGCTGTGTGTGGGCTTTCTGCAGCTGTGGCCAATGGGGGCTATGCACTAGCTGTGTGCAGGCTTCTCATCACTGTGGCTGCTTTTGTTGTGGCCTGCTGGCTCTAAGGTGAGGCTCGGTAGTCTGGGCACATGGACTCCGACACCTCACAGCATGTGGAATCTTCCCAGACCAGACCGAACCCATGTCCCCTGCACTGGGTGATGGATTCTGAACCCCTGGATCACCAGGGAAGTCCCTGGATTGTTTTTCAAGTGGCAAGTTAGGGGTGTAGAGGCTGAGATCTGGACACCCACAATTAAAATTTAAGCAACTGGCAGTGGAGATGTCATCATTTCTCAAGAAATTATCTTTCCCAGGAAAAAGAATGGGGCTAAGAATCTAGAGATCTGATTATTATAACCAAAATTTCCCAGTCACTTCAACAGAGAACCTCATTTCTGCTTGATGAATAATAGGAGAGTTGGACAGAGGGATCTCCAAGGTCCTCCCATACCTCCCATTTCTGTTGTCAAATGCTGGTATATAACTTTGCATTGTCTATTCTTTTCTTTTTAAAAACTGCTAGTTGATTTTTTCCTAATGATTACAAATAAGAATATTACAATTTTATATTTTAAAGCCCCTCTCCAACATTTCCAGGTACCATGTAATAGTAAATAAAACATTTTAAAATGTTTCATTCTCTGATAACTCGTATTTAACACTGTATGGGAAATAATAACCAGTGCAACAAAGGAAGAAAAACAATTTAAAGGACTGGGAAAAAAAATAAAACTTTAAAAAATTTTTCAGATGACAGGATTGTCTATGTAGAAAATGCCAAGAATTAAAAAAAAAAAAAGACTACTGGATCTAATAAGTATGTTTAGCAAGGTCTTAAAATATAAATGGACTTCCCTGGTGGCTCAGATGGTAAAGAATCCGCCTGCAGTGCAGGAGACCCAGGTTCAGTCGCTGGGCTGGGAAGATCCCCTGGAGAAGAGAATGACAATGCATTCCAGTATTCTTGCCTGGAGATCCCATGAACAGAGGAGCCTGGTGGGCTACAGTCCTTGGGGTCTCAAACAGTCAGACATGACTGAACGACTAAGCACACACACAAGACAGAAACATCATTTGTAATTTTTATTCAAGCACCCCAAAATTGAAAATTGAAATTTTAAACCACTATTAAAATAGGATTCAAAAAATAGAAATAAACTAACAAAATATGTATATTAAATCTTAAAAGGGCTTCCTTTTTAGGGCTTCCCTGATGGCTCAATGGTAAAGAATCCACCTGCCAATGCAGGAGACGCAAGTTCGATGCCTGGGTCAGGAAGATCCCCTGGAGAAGGAAATGGCAACCTACTCCATTATTCTTGCCTGGAGAATCCCACAAGCCTGGAGGGCTATAGTCCATGTGTTCACAAAAGAGTTGAACATGACTTAGAGAGTAAACAACAACAAATCTAAAAAAGATTTGTCTGTTAAAACTATAAAACATTGGTGAGAGTAATAAAGAAAGATATGGTATCCATGGTTTAGAAGGATCGATGTTATTAAGACATCAATTCGTCTCAAACTGATAGATAGGGTCAATGAAATTCCAATCAATAACCTAGAAAGCTTTTGTAGAAGCTGAGAAGCTGACTTTGATATTTATATGAAAAAAAGAGGACATAGGATAGCCAAAACAATTTTGAAAAATCCCGAAGAGTCACACTACCTGATATCAAAACTTACTATAAAGCTTTAGGAGTCAGTGCAGTGTGACAAGACACATTTGATTCAATAAATCTGAAGTGGGACTCAAAATAACTAACAAATTTCCATTTGATGCTAGTACGTACTGCTGGTTTGGAGATTTCATTTAGAGGAAAAATGATTTAGAGAGTTTCATGCAACTAATTTATGATTTTCTTAAGTTCAGATCTATATTCTTAGCTAAACCTAGTATGCAAAATAATGGAAATGTAGTATCACAGAATGAACTGTATTGCTTGTTATTCCACCATAGTATTAAATTACCTTAAAAAAATGATAAAGTTTTTATGTGTTTCAAATCATGTTTGCCTTAACCCAAAAAGTCTCTAATGTTGTCAAAAGTATTGAGAATGTGGTCAAACTTTAAGTCTTAAATATGCCACTGAAAGGTTTTTGTAAAAATAGAACTAACTACTAGTAAACCAATTCAGCAAAGTAATGAAATACTCGGGAATAAACTTAAACAATGAAGTAAAGTTATACACTGAAAACAACAAATGTGGGAAGAAATTAAAGATCCAAATCAATAGAAAGACATCCATGTTCATGGATTGTAAAGCTTAATATGGTTAAGGTAGCTGCTGCTGCTGCTGCTGCTAAGTCACTTCAGTCATGTCCAACTCTTTGCAACCCCATAGATGGCAGCCCACCAGGCTCTGCCATCCCTGGGATTCTCCAGACAAGAACACTGGAGTAGGTTTCCATTTCCTTCTCCAATGCATGAAAGTGAAAAGTGAAAATGAAGTCAGTCAGTCGTGTCTGACTCTTCACGACCCCATGGACTGCAGCCCACCAGGCTCCTCTGTCCATGGGATTTTCCAGGCAAGAGTACTGGAGTGGGTTGCCATTGCCTTCTCCATACTAAGGTAGCAATGCTCTATAAACTGATAAATTAGGAAATTTATTCTCAAATTTATGTGTAAATGCAAAAGAACCAGAATAGCCAAAAAATCTTGAAAAGGAAGAACAATTTTGGAGGGTTTACAAAATTATGTTATGACCTAAATCAAATCTTTTACAATAATACAGTGGAAGTTACAAACAGATCCAAGGGATTAAATCTGATAGAGTGCCTGAAGAATTATTGGCAGAGGTTTGTGACATTGTACAGGAGGCTGTGATCAAGACCATCCCTAAGAAAAAGAAATACAAAAAAGCAAAATGGTTGTCTGAGGAGACCTTATAAATAGCAGAGAGAGAAATTAAAGGCAAAGGAGAAAAGGAAAGATATACCCATATGAATTCAGAGCTCTGAAGAATAGCAAGGAGAGATAAGAAAGCTTTCCTCAGAAATCAATGCAAAAAAAAAAAAAAGACAAAAATCATAGAATGGGAAAGACTAGAGATCTCTTCAAGAAAATTAGAGATACCAAGGGAACATTCATGCAAAGATGGGCACAATAAAGGACAGAAACAGTATGGAATTAACAGCTGAAGATATTAAGAAGTGACAAGAATACACAGAAGAACAATACAAAAGGAATCTTAATGACGCAGATAACCACAATGCTGTGATCACTCACCTAGAACCAGACATCTTGGACTCTGAAGTCAAGTGGGCCTTAGGAATCATCACTATGAACAAAGCTAGCAGAGGTAATGGAATTCCAGCTGAGCTATTTCAAATCCTAAAAGATGATGCTGTTAAAGTGCTGCCAAAGCCTTTGACTGTGTGGATCACAACAAACAGTGGAAAATTCTTAAAGAGATGAGAATACCAGGCCATCTGCCTCCTGAAAAACCTGTATGCAGGTCAGGAAGTAACCATTAGAACTGAACATGGGACAACAGACTGGTTCCAAATAGGAAAAGGAGTACGTCAAGGCTGTATATTGTCGCCCTGCTTACTGAACTTCTATGCATCATGAGAAATGCTGGGCTGGATGAAGCACAAGCTGGAATCAAGATCGCCAGGAGAAATATCAATAACTTCAGATATGCAGATGACACCACCCTTATGGCAGAAAGTGAAGAACTGAAGAGCCTCTTGATGAAAGAGAAAGAGGAGAGTGAAAAAGTTGGCTTAAAACTCAACATTCAGAAAACTAAGATCATGGCATCTGGTCCCATCACTTCATGGCAAATAGAAGGGGAAATAATGGAAACAGTGGCAGGCTTTATTTTGGGGGGCTCCAAAATCACTGCACATGGTGATTGCAACGATGAAATTAAAAGACTCTTGCTCCTTGGAAGAAAAGTTATGACCAGCCTAGACAGCATATTAAAAAGCAGAGACATTACTTTGCTGACAAAGGTCCATCTAGTCAAAGCTATGTTTTTTCCAGGATGTATGTATGGATGTGAGAGTTGTACTATAAAGAAAGCTGAGTGCTGAAGAATTGATGCTTTTGAACTGTGGTGCTGGAGGAGACTCTTGAGAGTCCCTTGGACTGCAAGGAGATCCAACCAGTCCATCCTAAAGGCTATCAGTCCTGAATATTCATTGGAAGCACTGATGCTGAGGCTGAAACTCCAATACTTTGGCCACCTGATGTGAAGAACTGACTCATTTGAAAAGACCCTGGTGCTAGGAAGGATTAAAGGCAGAAGAAGAAGGGGACGACAGAGGATGAGATGGTTGGATGGCATCACCGACTCGATGGACATGAGTTTGAGCAAACTCCAGGAGTTGGTGATGGACAGGGAGGCCTGGCGTGCTGCAGTTCATGGGGTCGCAGAGTCGGACATGATTGAGAGAATGAACTGAACATTTCCCAGTTTCAAAACTTACTAGAAAACTATGGTAAGCAAAGAAAAAAAGAAAGAAAGAAAACATAGTACTAGCTTAAAAACAGACATATAGAACAATGGAATATTACTGATAGTCCAGAAATGCACTCTCAGATTTACAACCAATTGATTTCTGACAAAGATGAAACAGCAATAGTTTTTTCAACAAATGGTGCTCGGACTGCTAGATATTCACATGAAAAATAATCAAGTCGGACTCTTACCTTACACCATATACAAAAAGTAACTCAAACTAGATTGAGTAACTAAGGCATAAGCTATGAAAATATTAGAATGAATGCTATATCTCGGCCTTTGTTAGTTTGGATCAGATAGTATCAGGTGTGGCACCGAAAACACCAACAACAATGAAAGAAAAACTGGAAATCATCAAAATTAAATACTTCTTGCTCCAAAAGACACTGTTAAGAAAGTGAAAAGATAACTCACAGGAGAACAGTCTTGCAAATAATATATGTAATAAGGGACTTGTATCTAGACAATATAAAGAGCTAATAAAACTAAAAAAGACAATCCAATTAAAAATAGGCAAGGGATCTGAATAGATAGCTCTCTGAAGAAGATATACAAATGTCTGAGAAGATACTCAGTGTCATTAGCCAATATAGAAATAAAAATCAAAACCCCAAGGAGATACCACTTCACAGTCACTAGGATGACTATCATTTCACACACACACACACACACACACACAGAAAATAACAAGTAACAGACAGGATATGGAGAAATTGTAACACGTAAACATTGCTGATGGGAATGCAAAATGCTGCAGCCACTTTGGAAACAGTCCAGCTGTTCCTTAAAAATGTTAAACATTGAATTACTATATGATCCAACAATTCCATTCCTATGTATATACCTAAGGGAAATTAAAATATATGTTCACATAAAAACTTGTACACAAATGTTCTTAGAAGCATTCTTCATAATAGTCAAAAGATGAAAACAACCCAAATCAACGGATAAAAGCAGTATACCCCTAAACAGAGCGTTAGTCATCAATGAAAATAAATTATCGATACATGCTACAACGTAGTTGAACCTTGAAAACTATAAGCTAAATAATCAGTCTCAAAGGACCATGTGTTGTACAGAATTGGAAAATCTGGAGAATAAGAAAATCTATTCCTTAGGGATGGTGGAAATACGAGAGGATTAGAGAGCACTGGCTAAGGGGTCCAGGGTTTCTTTTTTTTAATTATTTATTTATTTTTAATTGGAGTATAATTGCTTGACAATGTCGTGTTAGTTTCTGCTGTGCAACAGCGTGAGCCAGCTATGTACACACATACACTCCTCCCTTCGGAGCCTCTAGGTCGTCACGGAGCACTGAGCTGAGCTCCCAGCGTTGCGTAGCAGCACCCCTGGCTGTCTATTTCACACCTGGGAGTGTGCACGTGTCAGTGCCACACTCTGTCTGTCCCACCCTCCCCCCAACCTCCGTGTCCACAAGTCCGTTATCCACCTCCGTGTCTCTGGGCCTGTCCTGCAAGGAGGGTCCCCAGTACCATTTTTCCAGATTCCATATCAGTTCAGTTCAGTTCAGTTCAGCCGCTCAGTCGTGTCCGACCCCGTGAATCACAGCACACCAGGCCTCCCTGTCCATCACCAGCTCCCGGAGTTCACACAGACTCACGTCCATCGATTTGGTGATGCCATCCAGATTCCATATATATGTATTAATATACCATATTTTCAGGATTTCTTTCCAGCCAATGGAAGTGTTCAACAATTGATTGTGGTGATGTATGCGCAACGGTGAGTATACTGAAAGGTGTTGAATTTTACACTCAAAAAATGTATAGTATATAAATTACACTTCAGTGAAGCCTTTTAAAAGAAAATAGGACTAATTATGTTAAGGACATTGTTCTGAAATAAAATACATTAGACATTTTGAAGTTTATTCCATTTCTAATTCTCTTAGGAAACATGGTCTTATTACATTGAGTTGAGTGTTTCTCGCTTAGTTAATCTTGTAGTCTTTGTAGCAAAACAACAGTATCACATATTTCCACTATTTGTGCAAATAACCAGCCTTTGCCTCAAACGAATGTTTCTATTAACACTGTGCCTAATTACTGAAAATAAACATGTGCAGATAGGAGCTTCTGCTCACTGCCTCTCAACCTATCGTTTCCTGCTGCTGGCTCCCTCCGAGGGACCTTGGCTCATTGAGGCTTGCCAGGACCCTGATTTGTATGAACATGCCCTGGAGTCTATTCTAAGAATTAAAATTTAAATAGTTCTCTTCATCATCCTGATAAAAATCATAAACATATACATGCAATAAAACAAATAAGGAAAGTTCCATTCAAAATAAAATGTTCAGTTTATGAAACAGTATATTTTTAAGATAATCCTTTTTTATCTGATAAATAAAAGCAGAATTCCAAAATCCCAAATCAATGTCCTGACACCAAAGTCATGGAGATTGAGTCTGCATGACAGATTATTTAAATTTAAAAAAAAAAAAAAGCTAAATAAGGAATTTCAACTAACAAAACACACTTTCCAAGGTGTGGCAAGAGCATCTTTTCTCCTTTTCGTTTTCCCTTTACGCTTTCAATGTGTTAACCAACTTCCTTTTCAATAGTTTATACTTCACATCACTTTTGGGCTGCAGTCTACGGGGTCACCAGAAGTCAGATACAACTGAGTGACTAACACTTCATTTATGACTGTATCACAATTTCCCAACACTTCTTTTCACTTTGTATCAAGACTATTCTAATACTAAGGAGATGACCCATCATGACTAACTGGAAATTGTTCTGACAGACACACTGCATAATCTTTGGAGGTTCTATCAAATAAAGCACAGATATTCCTTTGTATCAGAAAATATGGAAGTCAATACATGGAAACCAGGACATGAGACAAAAATATATTTCACATATTCAATTCTATAGGTGTTCTACAATTAACATGAAAGAATTTAGTGAGAAATACATGTGAAGTGATGCTATAAATTACAACGGATCAGACAAACTTTAGTTCCTACCCGTGGTAGTAACAGTAACAGTTTCTAAGATCATAGTCATCTTTACTTATTTGCAAAACTGCATGGTTTGAGGACCTCTTAAGACCAAAAGGCAATCTATAAAGTTTTAAGAATATGAAAGTAGAGGTCAAATCAAATTTATTCATATTGAAATTTTCCTAAACAATAAATTGTATTGTTTCAGGATAATCCAGTGGTAAAAAGATTCTGTTATCACTGAACCACTGAGACTTAGGAGAGCATCAGTAAACAGTGCTAAGTAGGTTCACTTTCAAGAAACAAGGCCCAGTCCCTGCTAATGAGGCTTCCATGCAATACCAGGCCAAATCTGATTTTATTTCATTCAGTGACTTCACAGCCACTGAATAAGACATTCTTGTGAATTTCTGCAGTTCAATAACTGCAAAGGTTGATCAAAATGGGGTTTTTACTAAGCAGAACACTCTTAGTGCTTCCCTGGTGGATCAGTTCATAAAGAATTTGCCCACAAAGCAGGAGACCTGGGTTCAGTCCCTGGGTTGGGAATATCCCCTGGAGGAGTGCATGGCAACCCACACCAGTATTCTTGCCTGGAGAATCCCCATGGACAGGGGAGCCTGGTGGGTTACAGTCCACAGGGTCACAAAGAGTCAGACATGACTGAGCGACTAACAGCACAGCACAGAACACTCTTTCACATAAATCACAGCAAGACCCTCTATGACCCGCCTTCTAGCTTAATGGAAACAAAAACAAAATTAAACAAGTGGGACCTGATAAAACTTAGAAGCTTTTGTACAGCAAAGGAAACTAAAAATAAGGTGAAAAGACAACCCTCAGAATGGGAGAAAATGATAGCAAATCATTTTTGACAAAGGATTAATCTCCAAAATATATAAGCAGCTTATGCAACTCAACACCAGAAAAACAAACAACTAAATCAAACAGTGGGTGGAAGACCTAAACAGATATTTCTCCAAAGGCATACAGATCCCTAATAAGCACAATAAGAAAAGATGTTCAACATTGTTCATTATTAGAGAAATGCAAACCAAAATTACAATGAGTTATCACTTCACACCAGTCATAATGGCCATCATCAAAAAATCTACAAACAATAAATGCTGGAGAGGATGTGGAGAAAAGGAAACCCTCTTGCACTGTTGTAATGTAATTTGGAATATAAACTGATATAGCCACTTTGGAAAACAGTATTCACTTCAGTCGCTCAGTTATGTCCAAGTCTTTGCGACTCCATGAACCGCAGCACTCCAGGCCTCCCTGTCCATCACCAACTCCTGGAGTTTACCCAAACTCATGTCCATTGAGTTGGTGATGCCATCCAACCACCTCATCCTCTGTCGTCCCCTTCTCCTCCCGCCTTCAATCTTTCCCAGCATCAGGATCTTTTTAAATGAGTCAGCTCTTCGCATCAGGTGGCCAAAGTATTGGAGTTTCAGCTTCAACATGAGTCCTTCCAATGAGCACTCAGGACTGATCTCCTTTAGGATGGACTGGTTGGATCTCGTCTCAAGAGTCTTCTCCAACACCACAGTTCAAAAGCATCAATTCTTCAGCGCTCAGCTTTCTTTATAGTCCAACTCTCACATCCATACATGACCACTGGAAAAACCATAGCCTTGACTAGATGGACCTTTGTTGACAAAGAAATGTCTCTGCTTTTTAATATGCTGTCTAGGTTGGTCATAACTTTCCTTCCAAGGAGTAAGCGTCTTTAAATTTCATGGCTGCAATCACCATCTGCAGTGATTTTGGAGCCCCCAAAAATAAAGTCTGACACTGTTTCCACTGTTTCCCCATCTATTTGCCATGAAGTGATGGGACCGGATGCCATGATCTTCGTTTTCTGAATGTTGAGCTTTAAGCCAACTTTTTCACTCTCCTCTTTCACTTTCAAACAGTATAGAGATTCAAAAAAAAAGAACAAAACTACCATATGACCCAACGATCCCACCAATGTGAATATAACCCTCAGAAAACCATAACTGAAAAATATACATGTACCCCAGTGTTTATTGAAGCACTATATACAACAGCTAGGACATGGAATCAACCTAGATGTTCATTGACAGATAAATGGATAAAGAAGCTGTGGTACATGTATATGCTGGAATATTATTCAGCCAGAAAAAGGAATTCATTTGAGTCAGTTCTAATGAGGTAGATCAACCTAGAGCCTATTATATATAGTGAAGTCAGTCAGGAAGAGAAAAACAAATATATTAATCCATATATATGGCATCTAGACAGATGGTATTGATGAACCTATTTGCAGCATATCAGTGGAGACTCAGACATAGAAAACAGACTTGTGGACACAGTAGAGGAAGGAGAGGATGAAACAAAGTGAGAGAATAGCATAGAAATGTATACATTACCATATGTAAAACAGACAGCCAGGGGGAATTTGCTGTATGATGCAGGGAGTTCAAACTGGTGCTCTGTGACAGTCTAGAGGGGTGGGATGGGGTGAGAGGTGGGAAGGAGGTTCAAGAGGGAGGGGACATTCATATACCTATGGCTGATTCATGTTGATGTACGGCACAACCAATCCAGTGTTGTAAAGCAATTATCCTCCAATTTAAATAACTTTCCATTTCAATGCCAAGTCTTAATGTAATATTTAAATAATATTTGTATAGCATTTAAACTCAACATATGTATCAGACTCAATTGAATTACCAATAAGACTGGCAATAGCCAAGTTCAAGCAACGGCTACTACAACATGATTATCCTCTGATCATCCGTTATAAGATGTATGCCAATTTTTTAAAATGTTGAAATATGAAAACATGTGAACTTGAGAATTAAAGACTCCAATGACAGTCCCCTATAATTCCATCATGGTGGCTGTCAGCATGAACTTGGTAGCCAGATAGACATGAGAACGGACTCAGTCTTTTAATTGCTGTCTGATTGATACTGTGCAGATTCCTTAACCTCAACAAGCCTTGCCAGGTGGTGGTAGTGCTAGATTCTGCCTTCTAATGCAGAGAATTAAGAGACACAAGCTCAATCCCCGGCTGAGAAGATCCCCTGGAGGAGGACATGGCAACCCACTGCAGTGTTCTTGCCTGGAAAATTCCATAGACAGAGGAACCTGGCCAGTCTACAGTCCCTGGGGCGGCAAAGAGTTGGACATGACTGAGCAGCTGCAGCTATAAGCCTTAGGTCATTCAAAAACAAGTAGTATAGTAATACCTATAGTACAGATTGATTGTAGGGATTAAACAATGTAATTTCTACATAAACTGCTCATTAAATACTAGATAGACTCAGTGACTTCACTTTCACTTTTCACTTTCATGCATGGAGAAGGAAATGGCAACCCACTCCAGTGTTCTTGCCTGGAGAATCCCAGGGACGGCGGAGCCTGGTGGGCTGCCGTCTATGGGGTCGCTTTGAGTCGGACACGACTGAAGCGACTTAGCAGTAGCAGCAGCATTATAATTTTTTACTAGAAGCATTATTTGTTTGGCTCTTCACAACCACCCATAAGGCAGTAGAAAGAAGATATTATCCCCATTTGCTTGTTCTGCTCTCCTCAGAACAAAGATCAAAGATATTTTGATCTGCCCAAGATTAATTACAAAGTCAGTAAGTGACTGGCTCATTCTGTATAGATTATCCTCAGACTGAGACTGATAAATGTACATAAATTTCCCATTCTCACAAAAAGTGTTGAATTAGCTTAAAGAAAATAAAAATGATCAGAGCATTGTGAATATTTTTGATTCTCCAGTAGCCTACTCATCTTTATCCTAAAAACAGCACCCCTTCCCAACTTTCAATCCATATTAAATACAGCCTCAATTCCTGGCTCCTGGGATAAGGCTCAAGTTCAGCTAGTCAGAACTTTGAATTCCCCTGGCTGCAAAGATTTATCCAAGAACAGGCATTTAACTCAAACCAAGTTAGTCAGAATAAATCAGAACTAATTTCAGGATTTTTACTTGAACAACACAAAGAGATATTTCAATAGAGAGGACATTTCCCCCTTGGATTTGGCTTTGATTTGAGGAAGTATGAGGCTGGAGCAGCTGCTACCATCTTGTGACCACATGGACCCTGAAAATGAAGCCAAAATATGGCAGACCTGGGCAACAAGTTGAAACCAGATACTAAGTTCCAATATATGAGCTTCTAAATCCAGTCATGCTTGAATTTACCCTTTTTTTTTTTTAACTCTCAGTTATTTGAGACAACACAGTCTCTTTCTCTTCACAAATTCTAGCCTTCACCTTCTGAACAAGGGACTCAAGAAAGGGCAGTATAAACCAAAAAAAGGTAGGTGTTTAACAAGCTTCAAGATTTCCATATCCAATACATAATTATTTATCTTTGTTCTGAAAAAGTGAAATCGATTAAACACCATCAGTTTGCCATGTACACAATTTTAAGGACAGGAAACAAATGTTTACTGTGTCAATTTCCTTGTCACTGGCTAAGCATCCTAAGGACTTTCTGTATTAATTTATAGTAAGCAACACTATGAAAAGAGTTGGATTATATAAATTTAAATATCTTGAGATGTGAGTGAAACACACATGGAATTATGTCACTATCTAATTCCACTCAGATTGGTGTCATTGTGGATTTGTAAATCACTGACACTATGCAATTCAATTTTCTGTCTTTTAATTCTTTAAAACCTGACTAGTTAGAAACCCAAATACAATTTACTCAACTAGCTAGCTACAATAATTCATTCAGACTTATAAAAATCCATCTAAATATGATATAGAGTAAAATCTAGGCTCTTCAAAACAGCACTAAAACTAATATTTAAATATAAAAAGAGGAAAATGACAAATTCAAAAGCTGATTTAATAGTCAAGTAGTTAATTTTCTTGGATAAAAAGTGAAATGTTTATTCAGAAGTTCAGTGTGTCTGAGTTTCTTCCAGAAGAAATTAACAACAGCTGGGACATTTGTATATACATACAGAGAACGAGAGTTGGACTGTGAAGAAGGCTGAGCACCGAAGAATTGATGCTTTTGAACTGTGGTGTTGGAGAAGACTCTTGAGAGTCCCTTGGACTGCAAGGAGATCTAACCAGTCTATTCTGAAGGAGATCAATCCTGGGATTTCTTTGGAAGGAATGATGCTAAATCTAAAACTTTGGCCACCTCATGCGAAGAGTTGCCTCATTGGAAAAGACTCTGATGCTGGGAGGGATTGGGGGCAGGAGGAGAAGGGGACGACAGAGGATGAAATGTCTGGATAGCATCACTGACTCGATGGACACGAGTCTGAGTGAACTGCGGGAGTTGGTGATGGACAGGGAGGCCTGGTGTGCTGCAATTCATGGGGTTGCAAAGAGTCGGACACGACTGAGCGACTGAACTGAACTGAACTGACAGAGAAATCTATATATTCTCACATTTTAGGATTCCCCTCACCTAGAGCCAGACATCCCAAAATGTGCAGTCAAGTGGGCCTTAGGAAGCATCACTACAAACAAAGCTAGTGAAGGTGATGGAATTCCAGTTCAGTTATTTCAAATTCTAAAAGATGATGCTGTGAAAGTGCCACACTCAATATGACAGAAAATTTGGAAAACTCAGCAGTGGCCACAGGACTGGAAAAGTCAGTTTTCATTCCAATCCCAAAGAAAGACAATGCCAAAGAACGCTCAAACTACCGCACAATTGCACTCATCTCACATGCTACCAAAGTAATGCTCAAAATTCTCCAAGCCAGGCTTCAACAGTACATGAACCGTGAACTTCCAGATATTCAAGGTGGATTTCGAAAAGGCAGAGGATCCAGAGATAACATTGCCAACATCCACTAGATCATCAGAAAAGTGAGAGTTCCAGAAAAACATCTATTTCTGCTTTATTGACTATGCCAAAGCCTTTGACTGTGTGGATCACAAGAAACTGTGGAAAATTCCGAGAGAGATGGGAATACCAGACCACCTGACCGGCCTCTTGAGAAACCTATATGCAGGTCAGGAAGCAACAGTTAGAACTGGACATGGAACAACATACTGGTTCCAAATAGGAAAAGGAGTACGTCAAGGCTGTATATTGTCACCCTGCTTCTTTAACTTCTATGCAGAGTACATTATGAGAAACGCTGGACTGGAAGAAACACAAGCGGGAATCAAGATTGCCGGGAGAAATATCAATAACCTCAGATATGCAGATGACACCACCCTTATGGCAGAAAGCGAAGAGGAACTAAAGAGCCTCTTGATGAAAGGAGAGTTAAAAAGTTGGCTTAAAGCTCAACATTCAGAAAACTAAGATTATGATATCCATTCCCATCACTTCATGGCAAATAGACAGGGAAACAGTAGAAACAGTGTCAGACTTTACTCTTTTGGGCTCCAGAATCACAAGAAGATGGTGACTGCAGCCATGAAATTAAAAGACTCTTGCTACTTGGAAGAAAGCTCTGCCCAACCTAGACAGCATATTAAAAAGCAGAGAAATTACTTTGCTGACAAAGGTCCATCTAGTCAAAGTTTTGGTTCTTCCAGTAGTTATGTATGGATGTGAGAGTTGGACTATAAAGAAAGCTGAGTGCCAAAGAACTGACGCTTTTGAACTGTGGGGCTGGAGGAGACTCTTGAGAGTCCCTTGGACTGCACGGAGATCCAACCAGTCCTTCCTAAAGGAAATCAGTCCTGAATATTCGTTGGAAGGACTGATGCTGAAGCTGAAACTTCAATACTTTGGCCACCTGATGTGAATAACTGACTCATTTGAAAAGACCCTGATGCTGGGAAAGATTGAAGGCAGGAGGAGAAGGGGACAACAGAGGATGAGATCTTGGATGCCATCACCGACTCAGTGGACATGAGTTTGAGTAAATTCTGGGAATTAGTGATGGACAAGGAGGCCTGGTGTGCTGCACAAGCTGGCCTGTGCTGCACTGAATGAACTAAAAGGAGCCACAGTACTATTTTGGTTTTCTTATTCCTTCAACATACTGACTTAAGTTGCTGCTTTTATATAACATTTTTTTAACCATTTACTGTTACTACTAATCCACATGTTATAAAAATGTTTGTTCACAGAATTGTATTCCAAAGAAAAACAAACTGTACCTTAAACCACAGCATGGAGTTTAGTTGGGTTTTACTTATAATTATATACAGTGTAGATAACAAATCTTCAGAAGCATGTGTTCAATAGATACGAATATTACCATATTCTGCAATTTAAATGTTCTTTCTCTTTCATTACAGGTTCAAAACCCAGATGCAGGTGGGAAGGCAGAGGTGGGGAACTCCCTCAATTTTTGTGTGTCAATAAATGGTTCACATATACCTTTTCTTTGAAATAGTAATTACAGCCTATCTTTCCTTGATATGGCAGGTGGGGCATTAAATAAAGAAGTCTTGTAGCCTGTCATGGACTGGAATGAAGAAGACTAGTCTGCTATCCTTCTCAGCCTTCATGAAGCTTTCTGTTTCTCCTTATTATCCTACCCTTGCTGTGAAGTGTGCTGGCCTGTCGATTACCTACAAACTTTCACCTTTATAGGAGTAAGTAATAAATGCATTAAAGTAGCAGCTGTAATTTGACCTTTATTTCACTAGAGGAGCTTTTCAAGCTTTTTAAACCTCAGCCAATAGTAAGAAGTACATTTCCCTTTATAACTCAGGACACACAAATACTTCTGTTTATATGTATGTATGTCTAACTGAAACACGAATTTCAACTGATCTTGACCCTTACTACATGTCGTGGACTCTGATAGTCTCTGTTTTATTTTATTCTAGTCTCTGAATCGTATTTTTTTCAACTGTTGTTTCAGAACCGCTAAATTGATCCCACTGATCCTTTGTTAAGTCTTGAGCTAAAGGGTTGAAAATCAGTCTCAAGAGATGAAAGCAGCTTAAGCTAGAGCTTGAATCTTGAAATAGGGTTCAAATCTGACTTTGCTGTTGACAGTCATGTGACCTTTGACAAGATACTTAGCTAATATGCTGTTTCTTCATCCATAGAATGGAGGCAATATTCCTACTCCACAGAATGATTGTGAGAATCACTGTGATGACATGAAAACCCAAGTCCATCTCTGATATATGGTTCAGTTCAGTTACTCAGTCATGTCTGACTCATTGCGCCCCCATGAACTGCAGCACGCCAGGCCTCCCTGTCCATCACCAACTCCTGGAGTCCACCAAAACCCATGTCCATTGAGTCAGTGATGCCATCCAAGCACTTCATCCTCTGTCATCCCCTTCTCCTCCTTCCCCCAATCCCTCCCAGCATCAGGGTCTTTTCATATGAGTCAGCTCTTCACATCAGGCGGCCAAAGTATTGGAGTTTCAGCCTCAATATCAGTCCTTCCAACGAACACCCAGGACAGATCTCCTTTAGGATGGACTGGTTGAATCTCCTTGAAGTCCAAGGGACTCTCATGAGTCTTATCCATATATCTTCTTCTGATATATGGTAGGAGGAAGTTAATTAGTAGTTCCTGGACCATCCCTTAAATCTCAAAAAACCTAACAGGGGACAAGCTCTGTAGAAATGCTGCGTTTCAAACCCTTTTAAACCTTCTCTCTCCTTCCTTCTTAGTCTTTCCCACAAACCCACAGATAAAACGCATGTTTAAATTCTCCAGTCTGTTAAGGGCCGCTTTAGCCAGCACCACAGTCACATCAGCAAACACTGGAAACACCCAGAAGGAAGGTAATGTTGGTGACATGCGTTGCCACAGGATCGACTTCAACAAATATTGCACAAGATACTTTGGGGAAGATGGTATGAGGTATTACCACTTAAAGAGAAACCAGAGCTTCTGCCCAACTGTCAAGTTTAATCAATTGTGGACCTTGATCAGCGAGCAGACACGGGTGAAAGCTGCAAAGAACAAGACTAGCTGCTCGTATCATTGATGTGGTGCCATCGGTTTTAAAGTTCTGGGGAAGAGGAAGCTCCCAGAGCAGCCTGTCATCCTGAAGGCCAAATCTTCCAGCAGAAGAGCTGAGGAGATTAGCAGTGCGATCGGGGTTTGAGTTCTGGGAGCCGGAAGCCACACGGTGGGAGATTCATTAAATGTTAACAAGTGCTTTTCAAAATCAATCAATCAATCACTAGTCTGAAGAGTGAGAGATTACTAAAGTAAGAAACATTTAATATCTCACACTTTCCCACCAATTCCTGTGCAGGCCTAGGTAATCAACAGTTCTTTGGAATATCAGGATAAAACCAATAGAAACTTCAAAATTCTTGGAACATCCTCGTCCATCATGATCTGACTCTGTTCTTCACCTCCAGCATTAGATGAAACAACTTCCCTCATCTTCCGAAGAATACGTAATTGATTTCCATTATTGCCGGCCTTGTCGTGCTCTGTGGCCTCCTTGTATTAATCAGTGTTTCCTTTGTGCTGGCCTCAGCATCTTGCCCCAGCTTTCTGTTCTGCCACTTAACTGCCGGTGTAATCTTGGGCGAGTTACCAATTCAGTATTTCTGAACACGCTTTCCTCATCTGTAGTATAATAATAATAATATCCACCACATGAACGTTCTTGAAAGGAGATAATGACATCAGGGTTGTAAATTGCCTGGCACATAATGAGCACTCAATGAGTGATGATTGCTAATATTTTCGTTATGTTTATCAGTCAGTGTTGAGTTAAAGTAACATCTGTTCTAGCAAATCTTTGCTGACCCTCCTCTTTTGCATCGCATGCCTTACTTACGGATTCTCCTCATACTCTGGGCACACATCTCCTTGCATCATGTTCTAAGCTTTTGTTTTCTAGCAGCTTCCTCTGCACGACTGGAAAACCTCTTGAGGACAAGCAAATATCCTTTACTTCCAAATCTAGAGCATCTAGCAGCGTGCCCGAACATTATAAGGTTTTCAGTAATTCTGTTTAACTTGTTTAATTAATGACTAGAATACAAAAGAACATAATTACCACCTCTACCATATACCTTTTAGAACTGGAGTCCTATTAGAAAAGAAAGGGTAGTGACTGGAATAAATGCTACTCAAAATAAAAATGATATTCTGTAATTTCAAAGGCAAGGTAATGCTAAAGAATTATTTCTTCATTTTTAGCTTTCTCAAGTTGCTTTAAAAACCTGAAAAGTGACAGTTCCTTTTTCCAGTGACTCCAGTAGTTATTCTCATACATTAAACAACATTTTATTGTGTAACGGCCAGGCACACTGCTCTATGTGTTGGAGATATAACAATGAAAAAAAAGTCCATTCACTAGAGGAGTTTACATTCCGATGGGAAGAAAGAGCCAAATAACTTAAATGAACTCTGTTACTTAAAAGAAGTGGCTCATGTGACCTCCAACCCTTTTATGCCATCAGCTTCTTTTATCTCTTCAAAAAAAAACCTGAGCCCTGCCCCACACTGGCTAGATTGCTTGACCTAGTATTTCATTTACTTGACCACTAAAGTTAGTAAAAGTCCACACCATCTAACTTTAAATAACTTAAAGTTGACCAGTCCCTGCATCTTTGTCGATACCGCCTATATCCTATATCCTAAGGCTGCATGGCTCCAATAATAGTAAAAGGATATCCTAGCCTGATGTTTCTCACTCCTTTGACCATTTGGTCACAATGTCCAAAGTTTTTCTATTGACCTAAATTTGTTTTTGAAAACAAATCTCAAGCTCATATTAACACAGTCATTTCAAATTATCTAAATTAACTCTTTCACATTTTAAAACGTCTATACATTATATATGAAAGTGAACTGTTAGTTGCTCAGTCATGTCCTACTTTTTGCAACCCCATGGACTGTAGTCCGCTAGGCTCCTCTGTCCATGGAATTCTCCAGGCAAGACTACTGGAGTGAGTAGCGGTTCCCTTCTCCAGGGGATCTTCCCAACTCAGGAACTGAGCTCAAGTGTCCTACATTGCAGGCAGATTCTTACCATCTGAGCCACCAGGGAAATCCATACTTTACATATACATATACATATAAAAATATGCACATATATATACATATATGCTGAAAAACCAGTATAATTTTTCTAAGGGAAATAAAATAAAATATGATTTTTCTAGCCATATCCAAGTTATTAGACATACTTGCAATTTGTTTGTAGGAACTTGAATAAAGGAAAAGGACTCTCTAACTTCTTTCTGACAATATTTGAAGTAAACCAATGTTACCCAGATAGTTAAGTAGTATTTCAAACTGATTAGTACATTAATAAATTGGTGGAGAAACTACCTCAGTTGAATTTGCCTTTTATTTTGTGTATTAGTAAAAATGTCTGAAATAGGTGGATACTGCAAGTTAACATTTCTAAATTTTGCAGGGAGCATGTCTGTCAATACTATAGCAGACTTTGTCATAAACTAACATCTTAAAATAGATATAATTGATTAGTTATTAGTATAGCTAAAAGTTGGTATAGCTATATTAGCTCTTCCATACAACCTTAGAAATACATGCAAACCTGTCTGAATTTAACATGCAAAAATACTGATTACAAATATCTGAAATGTACATATTTTCAGAGAGGTCCAAAATCCCATGTGCACATAGATGACATGAAAATATTCAATTAAATTATTTAAAGAAGTTCTCCTCATCATTAGTCACTAGTCAGCTTACTATTACCTTTTCCATCTTCCTAAACAAATAGTTTAAGAATATATTTATAAGTTAATGAGTTGGAGGGGGTGGACAGGGAGAGGGGATGGCTTAAATTATAAAAAGAATTGCCTTAATTCTTCAATTGGATATTTACGTGCAGCACAGTTTTATTCAAGTTCAAATTTTTTTCTACTATTAAAATAATATGTAAGGTTAGTATCATTTTCTACTATATTTAGTGATTTAGAAGGCTGTTTTAATTGTTAATTGGCTTGGCTCTTCTGTGATGTAATCATAACCAGATAACTGTCTCCCAAATTTGTCTGGTCAGAAGGATCACTAGACCACAGTTCAGACCTATTAGTTCAGGACTTCCAGGGGTGAGGTATAAGTTTCTAACAAGATAATGAGACACATCTTCTAATCTTTAGGCAAATCAGGGAAAATCTGATTAAGTAATTGATGAATTGCAAATAAAGACTGAGAATCGTCACTTCTCAATTGTGCAAATAACTTCTTACAGTTCTTTCCTGTAAGAAATGCTTTAGTCTCAAAGCTAGAATCAAGAGTAAATATTATGGTCGTGAGGGGGAAGGAAGTGGAAGGATGGATAAATGAGAGGCTTGGGATTGACATATTTACACTGCCATATATTAAATAGATAGCTAATAAGGACCTATTGTACAGCATGGAGAACTCTACTTCTATAGTAATGACCTCACGGGGAAAGATTCTAAAAATGGATATCTGTATAACTGATTCACTTTGCTGTCCAGCAGAAAATGACACAACATTGTAAATCAACTATATTCCAATAAAAACTTCATAAAAAGAGTAAATGTGATAACAAAATGGATTAAAGA
This sequence comes from Ovis canadensis, assembly GCF_042477335.2. Taxonomy (NCBI): domain Eukaryota; kingdom Metazoa; phylum Chordata; class Mammalia; order Artiodactyla; family Bovidae; genus Ovis; species Ovis canadensis. Next base: position 95,395,430 of record NC_091253.1, on the reverse strand, counting down.
CTTGAGTTTAGAACTGAAATAATATAACTCTTAGAAGAAAACATAGTCAGTATGCTCTAGATAAGTCTCCTCAGGCAAGAGAAACAAAACCGAAAATAAACAAATGTGGTTACATCAAACTAAAAAAAAAACTGTGCAGCAAAGGAAGCCATCAACAAAGTGAGAAGACACCCTACCAAACGGGAGAGTATAATTGCACATATCATATCTGTTGGGGGTTAATATCCAAAATATATAACAAACTTATACAACTCAACAACTAAAACAAACCTAATTTAAAAATGGGCAAAGGAGGTGACAGTTTTCCAAAGATGTACATATGGCACCTGTAAAGATGCTCAGCATCACCAATTATTATGGAAATGCAAATCAAAACCACCATTAGATATCACCTCATACTGTTAGAATGGTTGTTATCAAAAAAGTTAATAAATAACTAGTGTTGGCAAGGATGTAGATAAAAGGGAAGCCTCATACTACGTTAGCGGGGCTGTAAATTGGTACAGCTGCTGTGGAAGACAGTACAGAGATTTCTCAAAAAATTAAGACTAGAACTACTATATGATTGAACTTTTCTACTCTGGGGTATTTATCTAAAGAATGTGAATCCTAGTCTGCAGCCCATGTTCACTGGACTCCCATGTTCATTCAGCAATATTTACAACAGCCAAGAAATTGAAACAGTTTAGGTGGGATGCTTTTTGAACTGCTGTGTTGAAGACTCTTGAGAGTCCCTTGGACTGCAAGGAGATCCAACCAGTCCATTCTGAAGGATAACAGCCCTGGGATTTCTTTGGAAGGAATGATGCTGAAGCTGAAACTCCAGTACTTTGGCTACCTCATGTGAAGAATTGACTCATTGGAAAAGACTCTGATGCTGAGAGGGATTGGGGGCAGGAGGAGAAGGGGACGACAGAGGATGAGATGGCTGGATGGCACCACTGACTCAATGGACGTGAGTCTGAGTGAACTCCGGGAGTTGGTGATGGACAGGGAGGCCTGGCGTGCTGCGATTCATGGGGTCACAAAGAGTCGGACACGACTGAGCGACTGAACTGAACTAAAGTGGTCATCAACAGATGAATGGATAAAATGATGTGGTGTAAGTGTATATATACATTTATATATATATTCACATACACAATGGAGTACTACTTAGCCATAAAGAATAAAATTTTGCCATTTACAGGAATGTGGATAAACCTGGAAGGTATCATGCAAAGTGAAATAAATCAGAAGGAGAAAAGCAAATACCATATGATCTCACTCATCTGTACAAAAAAAAAAACTAATAAAATAAAAATAATATAAACAAACACCTAGATACCAAGAACAGACTAGTGCTTATCAGAGGGGAAAGGCCGGGGCAGGGGTGGCAGGGTCGGGGGGCGGGGAAGACAAAATGGTAAAGGGGATCAACTGTATGGAGAGGGATGGGAACTAAACGTTGGGTGGTGACCACATGGTAAAGTATACAGCAGTAGAAATAGAAGGCTGTCCTCATAAAATGTTATTTTAAGCTTTCTGCCCGTGGACGCCGCCGAGAAAGCATCGTTGAAGTCTTCCCCGCCTCCACTGCCGTCATGTCTAAATCAGAGTCTCCCAAAGAGCCCGAACAGCTGCGAAAGCTCTTCATCGGAGGATTGAGCTTTGAAACAACCGATGAGAGTCTGAGGAGCCATTTTGAGCAATGGGGAACGCTCACAGACTGTGTGGTAATGAGGGATCCAAACACCAAGCGCTCCAGAGGCTTCGGGTTTGTCACATACGCCACGGTGGAGGAGGTGGATGCGGCCATGAATGCAAGGCCACACAAGGTGGACGGAAGAGTTGTGGAACCAGAGAGGGCCGTCTCAAGAGAAGATTCTCAAAGACCTGGTGCCCACTTAACTGTGAAAAAGATTTTTGTTGGTGGCATTAAAGAAGACACTGAAGAACATCACCTGAGAGATTATTTTGAACAGTATGGGAAAATTGAAGTAATTGAAATCATGACTGACTGAGGCAGTGGCAAAAAGAGAGGCTTTGCTTTTGTAACCTTTGATGACCATGACTCCATAGACAGGATTGTCATTCAGAAATACCACACTGTGAATGGCCACAACTGTGAAGTGAGAAAAGCCCTGTCTAAGCAAGAGATGGCTAGTGCTTCATCCAGCCAGAGAGGTCGAAGTGGTTCTGGAAACTTTGGTGGCGGTCGTGGAGGTGGTTTTGGTGGGAATGACAACTTTGGTCGTGGAGGAAACTTCAGTGGTCGAGGTGGCTTTGGTGGCAGCTGCGGTGGTGGCGGATATGGTGGCAGTGGGGATGGATATAATGGATTTGGTAATGACGGAAGCAATTTTGGAGGTGGCGGAAGCTACAATGATTTTGGCAATTACAACAATCAATCTTCAAATTTTGGACCCATGAAAGGAGGAAACTTTGGAGGAAGAAGTTCTGGCCCCTATGGTGGTGGAGGCCAATACTTTGCCAAACCACGAAACCAAGGTGGCTATGGTGGCTCCAGCAGCAGCAGTAGCTATGGCAGTGGCAGAAGGTTTTAATTACTGCCAGGAAACAAAGCTTAGCAGGAGAGGAGAGCCAAAGAAGTTACAGGGAAGCTACAGGTTACAACAGATTTGTGAACTCAGCCAAGCACAGTGGTGGCAGGGCCTAGCTGCTACAAAGAAGACATGTTTTAGACAATACTCATGTGTATGGGCAAAAAACTCGAGGACTGTACTTGTGACTAATTGTATAACAGGTTATTTTAGTTTCTGTTCTGTGGAAAGTGTAAAGCATTCCAACAAAGGGTTTTAATGTAGATTTTTTTTTTTTTGCACCCATGCTGTTGATTGCTAAATGTAATAGTCTGATCATGACGCTGAATAAATGTCTTTTTTTTTTTAATGTGCTGTGTAAAGTTAGTCTACTCTGAAGCCATTTTGGTAAACTACCCCAGCAGTGTGAAGTTAGAATTCCTTCAGGGTGATGCCAGGTTCATTTGAAATTTATTTACAAACCTGCTTGGTGGAGAAGCTGTTGTCTTCAGAACCTTGGTGTAGTTGAGCTGACAGTTACTGTATTGTGACCTGGAGTTCACCATTAAAAGGGTCACCCATGCAAAAAAAAAAAAAAAAATGTTATTTTAAAACCTCAAGAAATTAAAATTTAAAAAGACTAAATGTAATTATCATTGAATCTACAGTGGTGGCAAGAAAAAAAATATGTCCTTCCAACAAATGGCATCACAGTTTCCCCAAAACTGTTTAGAAGTAAAGATACCGCCTTTCTGTCTGGATGCAGCAGTCTGGTGAGCTGAGATGGGTGCGTATGAGCACAGCCAGGAGCCAGCAGAGAAGAAGCAGTCGGAGGTGAGGTGCTTTCTGCTCAGGGTGTGCTGCTGGCGGTACCACCAGCTCTCAGCACTGCCCAGGACCCCCGCCCCAACCCGCCCGCCACGGCCCGCAGGCTGAGGTACACATCCAGTTCAGTTCAGTTCATTTCAGTTCAGTCGCTCAGTCGTGTCTGACTCTTTGCTACCCAAGGACTGTAGCACACCAGGCCTCCCTGTCCATCACCAACTCCCGGAATTCACTCAAACTCATGTCCATTGAGTTGGTGATGCCATCCAACTATCTCATCCTCTGTCGTCCCCTTCTCCTCCCACCTTCAATCTTTCCCAGCATCAGGGTCTTTTCAAATGAGTCAGCTCTTCGCATCAGGGGGCCACAGTATTGGAGTTTCAGCTTCAGCATCAGTCCTTCCAATGAACACTCAGAATTGATCTCCTTTAGGATGGACTGGTTGGATCTCCTTGCAGTCCAAGGGACTCTCAAGAGTCTTCTCCAACACTGCAGTTCAAAAGCATCAATTCTTCGGTGCTCAGCTTTCTTTACAGTCCAACTCTCACGTCCATACATGACTACTGGAAAAACCATAGCCTTGACAAGATGGACCTTTGTTGGCAAAGTAATGTCCAAGCAAAGTTATATCATACATCCATTGGTGTGCACCGCAGTGTCCCCAAACACCCAGGTCCTAGGGGTGCTACCCATGCAAGCCTGTCCACCATGGTATCAATGGGCTCAAATTTGCTTGAAGCCTTCAGTTGGTTGTGAGGAGCATGCTGGACACCACTGAGGGGCCCTGAGGGTCCTGAATTCCTCCTGGGTTGGTGAAGATTCTACATAAAAATTCGTTGAGGTCATCATCATCGATCCATTCCATAAAGCTATCAGAAGAAACCTTGGCATCCAGTGGATCACCAAACCAGCCCACAAACACGGGGGCGTGTGGAGGCTGACGTCTGCAGGCAGAAAGAGTCATGGCCTAGGCAGGGGCCGCAAATTCCGCCACATGACTGGTGGTTCTCGCCGTGCAGCTTGGAGAAGTTGCAGTCCTCTCAACTTCACCACTACTGCTAATACAAGCAGTGTTTGTAAAATTCTTGCCTAATGAACAATTTAGGACATTCTTCTCCTTAAATAAGAGGAAAAAAAGAAGTAAAAATACCTTGAGGATTCATTTTGAGTGATACAGTTGCAATTAGGAGGGTAAGAAGATCAAAGAAGGCTTTCCTTTCCTTGAGTCATGATTCTATCAGAATAAGGTACAAAAGAAAAATGCCATTTTTCTTTTAGTAAAATAATACTGCAATGGTTTATTTACTCTTTGTTCAAAGAGGGAATATCTTTGACCTACTTAGTATAATGGAGATCTTTTGAACAGGTTAAAAAAAAAAAAAACACTCACACACAATTGCTAAATAGCATAAGAATGCTCCTAAAACTAAATAAAATGTATTTTTTTTTCAAAAATATGCATGAAGATATAAAAGCACTAACAAAGCAGTGACAACTTGACATCTCAGAGGGAAGAAACAGACAGAGGGTCCCTTCAATCCCTCAGGGAATATGCTGATTGTCAGGTATGAACTGAGAAGATGAAAAAAAGTTTTGGACTCTTATAAGGCTGAAGCATAAAAACTGGAGTTCAGAATGTATTAAGAAAGCAGGTCACCAATGTAAATACCCTATTTTTATTTGAAACCCCTGATGGTTTTTCCAGTGGTCATGTATGGATGTGAGAGTTGGACTGTGAAGAAAGCTGACCACCAAATAATTGATGCTTTTGAACTGTGGTGTTGGAGAAGACTCTTGAGAGTCCCTTGGACTGCAAGGAGATCCAACCAGTCCATTCTGAAGGAGATCAGTCCTGGGTGTTCTTTGGAAAGACTGATGCTGAAGTGGAAACTCCGGTCCTTTGGCCACCTCATGCGAAGAGTTGACTCATTGGAAAAGACTGATGCTGGGAGGGATTGGGGGCAGGAGAAGAAGGGGACGACAGAGGATGAGATGGCTGGATGGCATCACAGACTTGATGGACATGAGTTTGGGTGAACTCCAGGAGTTGGTGATGGACAGGGAGGCCTAGCGTGCTGTAATTCATGGGGTCGCAAAGAGTTGGACACGACTGAGCACCTGAACTGAACTGAGGGTTATACCCTAGAAATAAAGACAAACTAAAACATGTTGGGGCCTAAGTAGATTGAAAATTGTTTTTAAGCCAACATAATTCCTGATTTGACTGAGATGATCTTCTTGACACAAGTAGCATAAATATTCTGGAGGACACTAATACAGCCAAAGATTCAATTTGCCTCTACAAATATTCATATGTAACGTTCATCATTAAATTACAAGGGATACCAAGAGACAAGACCTAATGATCAAACACAAACAAGCAAAAAAAAAAATACAAATAAAATAGCAGAAATAGACTCACAGGTGATTTAGATATTGAGATATTAGAAGTAACAGACCCTAATTCTTAAGATGTATGATTTTATCCTCAACATTTAGATGACAAAACGAAGATTTTCAGCAGAAAATAAAAACTCAGTTTTAAAAAAAAATTTAAAAACCCACGTTAATTTTAGAATTGAGAAATACAACTGAAAATAAGAATGCAATAAATGAAAGTAGCTGGACCCAGGAGAGAAACCAACAACCAGTAATTTGATCAGAAGAGCTTAATATAGAGAATAGTTAACTAGACATAAATTTATTAAGTAACTGAAAGAATAGGATAAGATCTCTAAAATATCACAGGGTAGAAACTTCAGTTAGTCATTACCACACCTACAGCAGAAACAGGGAAACCAAGGGAAGACATTGACATTTCTAAAACTTAGGAACCTTAAGGAAGAGCCCCACGAAGCTGAAACGTGGGCCTCTGAGGAGGCACTGGTCATCCGGTGTTGGTGTTCTTGAGACTGTGATTTAATCTCGGAGATTCTGTCATCTCAGAACAAGAGATGAGCAAACTGGATTCAGCTATTGCTACAGGAAGGCATTTCAAGAAGTATGGCTGGAGGTAATGCTCAAATGATGTGCTAAGAGAAAGAAATCTCTTACGAAACCCACAGGACAATAAGAGTAAGAAACAAGTTCCTTCCTCCTCCTCCAATCTTGCACACTCCCTCTAGCGTTTCCTCTTGTTAGATGCTAGTGTAGAACCAGCTGACAAAGCAGAAATGTGGTTTGTAGCGTCTTGGTTCAGGATACAGAAGCAGAGTACAGAAGAGTGGGCTTGGAGCCAACAGGCAATAATATAATTACCGACACAGTAGATTTAACAGCAGGTTAAACTCAGTGAAGAGAGCACTTGTTATTTGGAAGATGGGACAGAAAAAAATATCAAGACTAAAGCTGTAGAGAAAAAAGAGAGCTAATACAGAAATGGGATAAATTAAGAGTTCTAATATGCATGCAATTGAGTCCCAGAAAGGGAAGAGAGAGAACGGAAGCAAAGCAATATTTGAAGCATAATGACTGATGATTCCTGCCCCACCCCCCCCCCCCCAAAAAAGATGGCAAGGCACAGATTAAAGCAACCTGATAAATAGTGAGAAAAGTGTTTGTAGAGATAGTACACGTGTGTGTGAGTGCTCAGTCGTGTCTGACTCTCTGCGACCCCATGGACTGTAGCCCTCCAGGCTCCTCTGTCCATAAGATTCTCCAGGCAAGAGTACTGGAGTGGGTTGCCATGCCCTCCTCCAGGGGATCTTCCCAACCAAGGGATCGAACCCTGGTCTCCCACATTCCTCATTTAGGAAAGCTTTCTTATCTCTTCTTGCTATTCTTTGGAACTCTGCATTCAAATGGGTGTTTTCCTTTTCTCCTTTGCTTTTCACTTCTTTTCTCGGCTATTTGTAAGGCCTCCTCAGATAACCATTTTGCCATTTTGCATTTCTTTTGGGGGGGTTGGTTTTGATCACCACCTCCTGTACAATGTTACAAACCTCAGTCCATAATTCTTCAGGCACTGTATCATATATAATCCTTTGAATCTATTTGTCACCTCCAGTGTATAGTCATAAGCAAATTGATTTAGGCCATACTTGAATGGCCTAATGGTTTTCCCTACTTTCTTCAATTTAGGTCTGAATTTTGTAATAAGAAGTTCATGAACTGAGCCATGGTCAGCTCCTAGTCTCATTTTTGCTGGCTCTTATTTTTGCTGACTGTATACAGCTTCTCCATCTCCAGCTGCAAAACATATATAATTGGTCTGATTTTGGTATTTACCATCTGGTGATGTCCACGTGTAGAGTCTTCTCTTGTGTTTTTAGAAGAGGGCGTTTACCATGACCAGCGCATTCTCTTGGCAAAACTCTGTTAGCCTTTGTCCTGCTTCATTTTGTATTCCAAGGCCAAACTTGCCTATTACTCCAGGTATCTCTTGACTTCCTCTTTTGCATTTCAGTTCCTTACGTTAAAAAGGACAGGTTTTTTTTTTTTTTTTTTTTGGTGTTAGTTCTAAAAGGTCTTGTAGGTCATCATAGAACCATTCAACTTCAGCTTCTTCAGCATTTCTGGTTGGGTCATAGACTTGGATTACTGTGATATTGAATGGTTTGCCTTGGAAATGAACCAAGATCATTCTGTCATTTTTGAGATTACACCCAGGTACTGCATTTTGGACTCTTTTGTTGACTATGAGAGCTACTTTATTTCTTCTAAGGGATTCTTGCCCACAGTAGTAGATATAATGGTGATCTGAATTAAATTCTCCCATTCCCCTCCATTTTATTTCACCGATTCCTAAAATGTCAATGTTCACTCTTGTCATCTCCTGTTTGACCACTTCCAATTTACCTTGATTATGGACCTAACATTCCAGGCTCCTATGAAATATTGTTCGTCACATCATCGGACTTTACTTTCAACACCAGACACACCCACAACTGGACATAATTTCCACTGTGGCTCAAGCAGCCTATTGGACACCTACTGACCTGGGGGGGGGGGGTGCATCTCTCAGTATCATATCTTTTTGTCATTTCATACTGTTCATGGGATTCTCAAGGCAAGAATACTGAAGTGCCTTGCCATTCCCTTCACCAGTGGACCATGTTTTGTCAGAATTCTCCACCATGATCCATCTGTCTTGGGTGGCCCGACATGGCATGGTTCACAGAATCATTGAGTTAGGAAAGACTGTGGTCCATTTGATCAGTTTGGTTAGTTTTCTGTGATTGCGGTTTTCATTTTGTCTGTCCTCTGATGGATGAGGATAAGAAGTTTGTGTAATCTTCCTGTTGGGAGGGACTGACTGTGGGGAAAACTGGGCACAATAAAAGACAGAAACTGTACAGACTAATGGAAGTAGAAGCTATTAAGAAGAGGTGGCAACAATACACAGAAGAACTTTACAAAAATGATCCTAATAATCTGGATAACCACAATTGTGTGATCACTCACCTAGAGCCAGACATCCTGGAGTATGAAGCCAAGTGGGTCTTAGGAAGCAGCACTACAAACAAAGCTAGTGGAGGTGATGAAATTCCAGCTGAACTATTTCAAATCCTGAAAGATGATGCTGTGAAAGTGTTGCATTCAATATGCCAGCAAATTTGGAAAACTCAGCAGTGGCCACAGGACTGGAAAAGGTCAGTTTTCATTCCAATCCCAAAGAAAGGAAATGCCCAAAGAATGTTCAAACTACCACACAATTACACTTGTTTCACATGCTAGCAAAGTAATGTTCAAAATCCTTCTAGCTAGGCTTCAACAGTACATAAACTGAGAACTCCAGATGTTCAAGCTGGATTTAGAAAATGCAGAGGAGGGCAGAGATCAAATTGCCAACATCTGCTGGATCATAGAAAGGCTAGAGAATTATTTAAAAATCTGCTTCTGTTTCACTGACTATGCTAAATCCTTTGACATGAATCACAGGAGTATCTTATTTGATGTCTCTTCCAGAATAATAGAAATAAAACCAAAAATAAACAAATGGGACCTAGCTGACTCAAAAGACTTTGCACGGGGAAGGAAACAATAAACACAAAGACAATCCTAAGATTAAAAAAATCATTTGCAAATGATGTGACCAACAAGGGATTAGTCTCCAAAATTTACAAACAGCTCACGAGGTTTAATATCATCAAAAGAAACAACCCAAGCAAAAACTGAGCAGATGAGCTAAAAAGACATTTCTCTAAAGAAGACATACAGATGGCCAAGAGGTACATGAAAAGATGCTCAACATAGCTAATTATTAGAGAAATGCAAGTCGAAACTTCAGTAGCCACACCGGTGAAAATGGCCATCATCAAAAAGTCTGCAAACAAGAAACACTGGAGAGGATGTGAAGACAAGGGAACTCTCCTATACTGTTGGTGGGAATGTAAATTGGTATAGCCACTGTGGAGAACAGTACGGAAGTTCCTTAAAAACACTAAAAATAAATCTACCATATGACCCTTCAATGCCAGGCTTGGGCACCTACCCAGAGAAAAACATGATCTGAGATGATCCCTGCACTCCAATGTTCATTGCAACACTGTTTACAATAGCCAAGACATGGAAGCAACCTAAATGTCCATTGAAAACGCTATAGATAAGGAACACATATACAATGGAATATTACTACTTAGTCACTAAAAAGAATGAAATAATGCCATTTGCAGCAACATGGATAGACCTAGAGATTGTCATCCTGAGGGAAGTAAATCAGGCAGAGAAGGAGACCTATCATTTGTCATCACTTATATGTAGAATTTAAAGAGAAATGAGAGGCTTCCCAGGTGGCATTAGTGGTAAAGAATCCTCCCGCCAGTGCAGGAGACATGAGAGACTTGGGTTCAATCCCTGGGTCAGGAAGATCCCCTGGAGGAGGGCATGACAACCCACTCCAGTGTTCTTGCCTGGAGAATCCCACGGACAGAGGAGCCTGGTGGGCTATAGTGCATAGGGTGGACAGAGGAGCCTGGCGGGTCCATAGGGTCGCAAAGAGTCTGACAAGACTGAAGCAACTTAGTACACACATAGAGAGAAATGATACAAATGAACTTATTTACAAGACAGAAACAGACTCTTGACAGACTTAGAGAATGAGCTTATGGTTGTCAGAGGGAAGGATGGGAGGAAGGGATAATTAGGGAGTTTGGAATCCATATGTACACATTGCTATATTTCAAATGGATAGCCAACAAGGACCTACTGTATAGCACTGGGAACTCTGCTCAATGTTACGAGGCAGATTGGGTGGGAAGGGAGTATGGGGGAGAATGGATACATGTAAATGTGTGGCTGAGTCCCTTTGCTGTCCACCTAAAACTGTCACAACATTGCTAATCAGCTATGCTGTGCTGTGCTTAGTCACTCAGTCATGTCTGACTCTGCAACACCATGGACTGCACCCCGCCAGGCTCCTCTGTCTGTGGGGATTCTCCAGGCAAGAATACTGGACTGGGTTGCCATGCCTTCCTCCAGGGGATCTTCCTGACCCAGGGATCGAACCCATGTCTCCAGCATTGCAGGCAGAGTCTTTACTGTCTGAGCTACCAGAGAAGTCCATGAATACTGGAGTGGGCAGCCTATCCCTTCTCCAGGAGATCTTCCCAACTCAGGAATCGAACTGGGTTCTCCTAATAATCAGCTATGAAAGAAAGAAAGTGAAAGTTAGTCGCACAATCGTGTCCGACTCTTTGTGATCAAATGGACTGTAGCCCACCAGGCTCCTCTGTCCATGGGATTTTCCAGGCAAGAGTACTGGAGTGGGTTGCCATTTCCTTCTCCAGGGGATCTTCCCGACCCAGGGATCAAACCTGGGTCTCCTGCATTGCAGATTCTTTACCATCTGAGTCTATGTTTCAATACAAAATAAACCCTTAAAAAAAATAGATATTGAGTGCATCTGTGGTAGTGTGTCATTTAAGGCCTGTGTTTCCTTTTTGATTTTTTGTCTGGATGATCTGTCCATTGACGAGAATGGAGCATTAAAGCCCCCACTATTATTGTATTACTGTTGATTTCTCTTTTTATGGCTGTTAGCATTTGGCTTATATATTGAAGTTCTCCTATGTTGGGTGCATATATATTTGCAGTTGGCTATATTTTCTTCTTGGATTCATCCTTTGAGCATTATGTAGTGTCCTTCTTTGTCTCTAACATTCTTTATTTTATAGTCTATTTTGTCTGAGTATTGCTTTTGATTTTCATTTGCATGGAAAGTCTTTTTCCATCCCCTCACTTTCAGTCTGTATGTGCCCCTGGCTCTGAGTTGAGACTCTTGTAGACAGCATATGTTCATGTCTTGTTCTTGAATCTGTTCAGCCAGTCTGTCTTTTGGAGCACTTAATCCATCTACGTTTAAGGTAATTATTGATATGAATGTCTTATTGCCATTTTGTTCATTGTTTTGGATTTGTTTTTGAGGATCTTTTTTCTCCCTTCCCTCTTTTGTTCTCTTGTGGTTTGATGTCTATCTTTAGCAATGTGTTTAGGTTCCTTTTTTTTTGTTGTATCTATTATAGGTTTTTGGTTTGTGGTTCCTATGAGATATAGTAGTTTATCTACATGCTGCTATATAGTAGTAGATATACAGTAGTATATCTGTAACGATGGGATGCAGTAATACTATATTCTAAACAAGGTTGTTTTAAGTTGTTGATCTCAGAAATTTCAAATACATTTCCAATATTCTGCATTTTTGTTCTCCTCTTCTCATGATAGCTGGTTTGATACCACATTTGTATGTGGAGGATTTCATACCTTTCTTTTATGACAGTACTGGTGAGCCTCACCGTTTGTAATTTTCTAGATTCTGGTTGTGGCCTCTTTCTGTTCCTAGAGAAGTTCCTTTAGGATTTGTTATAATGCTGATTTGGTGGTGCTGAATCCTCTTACCTTTTACTTGTCTGTGAAACTTTTGACTTCTTCGTTGAATCTGAATGATAGCTTTGCTGAATAAATTATTCTTGGTTGTAAGTTTTTTCCTTTTATCACTTTAAATATATCTTGCCACTTTTTTATGGCCTGCAGAGTTTCTGCTGAAAAATCAGACAATAACTTAATGGGGGTTCCCTTGTATGTTGTTTTTCCCTTGTTGCCTTTAATATGTTTTTTATCTTTCTTTTTTTTTCAGTTGGTTAATCTGTGCCTCAATGTTTTCCTCCTTAAGTTAATGTTGTATTGGACCCTCTACGCTTGCTGGACTTCAATGAGTGCTTCCTTTCTCTTGCTATGAAAGTTTTCAACTATAATCTCTTCAGATATTTTCTCAAGCTCTTACTCTCGCTTCTCCTTCTGGTACCCCTGTGATGTGACTGTTGGCATGTTTAATGTTCTCTCAGAGTCTCTGAGACCATTCTTATTTCTTTTAACATTATTTTTTCTTTGTTCTGTTCCATAGCAGTGATTTCCACCATTCTGTCTTCCATCTCATTTATTCTCCTGCCTTAATTATTCTGCAATTGATTCCTTCTAGCGTATTTTTCATTCCAGTTACTATATTATTCATTGCTGTTTGTTCTTAAATCTTCTAGCTCTTTGCTAAACATTTCTTGTAACATCTTGGTCCGTGCCTCTGTTCCTTTTCTGAAATCCTGGATAATCTTTACTATCATTACTTTGTATTCTTTCTCAGGTATGTTGCCTATCTCTTCTTAAAGCTATTCATTTGGTTTTTGCCTCATCCCTTCATCTGAAGCATATTTCCTGTGATCTCATTTTACCTAATTTTCTGTGTTTGTGACTCCTTCCCACTGGCTGGAGGATCACAGCTCCTCATGTTTCCTGTGTCCACCCTCTGGTGGGTGTGGCTGGTCCTGAGGCTTGTGGAGGCTTCCTGGTGAGAGGGGCTGGTGCCTGCCCACTGTGGTTGGAGCTGGGTCTTGTCCTTCTCATGGGCAGTGCTATGTCTAAGAGTGTGTTTATAGGTGGCTACAGCGTTAGGATGGCTTTAGGCACGCTGTCTGCTGATAGATGAGTCTGTTCCCATCCTGCTGGTTGTCTGGCCTGAAGCATTCCGGCATTGGAGCCTGTAAGCTGTTGGGTAGGTCCAGGACTCGATGCTAAAATGGCCACCTCTGTGAGTGCTCATGCTGACCGATAGTCTCTGGGGCCTCTTGTGATGGCCCGACATATCATTTTTGTCTAATTTATCTTCTGAGTTTTATTTATACAGTTAACAACTGAATCTAAGCCTATGCCTTGTACAGCATCAAACACACAATATGCTATTAGTATATTTTAAATAATTATTTGAGGTGAGGGGTAATAACCAGCAGATGAGAGCTTGAATTTATTGATTCAAAAGCAGAAATAATTATAGGAGATTTGGTTTGTACTGGTCAACCCTGTGCACATATTCATTGTATCACAGTGAAACTCTAAACTACTTAATTTATAAGGAAAAAAAGAAAGAAAAACCCAGTATCTAATAATGTGACTCACTAACTGAATAATTATATTAATTCTTGGTTTACAGATTTCCGAACATTTTCTGAGGTGACTTAACAATTAACTATCATTTGTTAGTTATATTTGTGACACATTAAAAATAAAATTAAAACATGCTTACTTCTTGGAAGGAAAGTTATGACCAACCTAGATAGCATATTCAAAAGCAGAGACATCACTTTGCCAAGAAAGGTCCATCTAGTCAAGGCTATGGTTTTTCCAGTAGTCATGTATGGATGTGAGAGTTGGACTATGAAGAAAGCTGAGCACCGAAGAATTGATGCTTTTGAACTGTGGTGTTGGAGAAGACTCTTGAGAGTCCCTTGGACTGCAAGGAGATCCAACCAGTCCATTCTGAAGGAGATCAGTCCTGGGTGTTCTTTGGAAAGACTGATGCTGAAGCGGAAACTCCAGTACTTTGGCCACCTCATGCGAAGAGTTGACTCATTGGAAAAGACTCTGATGCTGGGAGGGATTAGGGGCAGGAGGAGAAGGGGATGACAGAGGATGAGATGGCTGGATGGCATCACAAACTCGATAGACATGAGTTTGGATGAACTCCAGGAGTTGGTGATGGACAGGGAGGCCTGCCATGTGGCAATTCACGGGGTCCCAAAGAGTCAGACAGGACTGAGCGACTGAAATGAACTGATAATAATAAAATATTGCTAAGTAATTTTAATTTGATTACAATAACTTAGATATACAGATGTGCTATCTAATTTCAGATATACTGTCTCAAGAGTATGGTGCAACTAAACTGGTAAAGAAGACCAGATTCTGTCAGCTTTACTAAAATCTAGATAAGTTTCCCCAATTCTGTGTGTTTTTCTTTTTGATACAATTGTTTGTCTTACTTTAAAAATATCATGTTTCTATTAAAGAAATGACAATGCAGTGAACAATCACAGAAATCGAACCAATCAAATTTGTATCTTTCATTTCTCTAATATTACTTTCTCAGAAGTTTAGGATCAGTTCAGTTCAGTTCAGTTGCTCAGTCGTGTCCGACTCTGCAACCCCATGAATCAAGGCACGCCAGGCCTCCCTGTCCATCATCAACCCCTGGTGTTCACTCACTCATGTCCATCAACTCGGTGATGCCATCCAGCCATCTCATCCTCTGTCATCCCCTTCTCTTCCTGCCCCCAATCCCTCCCAGCATCAGGGTCTTTTCCAGTGAGTCAACTCTTCGCATGAGGTAGCCAAAGTACTGGAGTTTCAGCTTTAGCATCACTCCTTCCAATGAACACCCAGAACTGATCTCCTTCAGAATGGACTGGTTGGATCTCCTTGCAGTCCAAGGGACTCTCAAGAGTCTTCTCCAACACCACAGTTCAAAAGCATCAATTCTTCGGCACTAAGCTTTCTTCACAGTCCAACTCTCACATCCATACTTGACTACTGGAAAAACCATAGCCTTGACTAGATGGACTTTGTTGGCAAAGTAATGTCTCTGCTTTCTAATACGCTATCTAGGTTGGTCATAACTTTCCTTCCAAGGAGTAAGCGTCTTTTAATTTCATGGCTGCAGTCACCATCTGCAGTGACTTTGGAGTCCCACAAAAAATAACGTCTGACACACTTTCCACTGTTTCCCCATCTATTTCCCATGAAATGATGGGACCAGATGCCATGATCATAGGGTTTTCTGAATGTTGAGCTTTAAGCTAACTTTTTCACTCTCATGTTTCACTTTCATCAAGAGGCTTTTTAGCTCCTCTTCACTTTCTGCCATAAGGGTGGTATCATCTGCATATCTGAGGTTATTGATATTTCTCCCGGCAATCTTGATTCCAGCTTGTGCTTCTTCCAGTCCAGCATTTCTCATGATGTACTCTGCATAGAAGTTAAATAAACAGGGTGACAATATACGGCCTTGACATACTCCTTTTCCTATTTGGAACCAGTCTGTTGTTCCATGTTCAGTTCTAACTGTTGCTTCCTGACCTGCATATAAGTTTTCTCAAGAGGCCGGTCAAGTGGTCTGGTATTCCCATCTCTCTCAGAATTTTCCACAGTTTATTGTGATCCACACAGTCAAAGGCTTTGGCATAGTCAATAAAGCAGAAATAGATGTTTTTCTGGAACTCTCTTGCTTTTTCCATGATCCAGTGGATGTTGGCAATTTGATCTCTGGTTCCTCTGCCTTTTCTAAAACCAGCTTGAACATCAGGAAGTTCACGGTTCACATATTGCTGAAGCCTGGCTTGGAGAATTTTGAGCATTACTTTACTAGCCTGTGAGATGAGTGCAGTTGTACAGTAGTTTGAGCATTCTTTGGCATTGCCTTTATTTGGGATTGGAATGAAAACTGACCTTTTCCAGTCTTGTGGCCACTGCTGAGTTTTCCAAATTTGCTGGCATATTGAGTGCAGCACTTTCATAGCATCATCTTTCAGGATTTGAAATAGCTCAACTGGAATTCCATCACCTCCTCTAGCTTTGTTCATAGTGATGTTTTCTAAGGCCCACTTAACTCACATTCCAGGATGTCTGGCTGTAAGTGAGTGATCACACCATCATGATTATCTTGGTCATGAAGATCTGTTTCGTACAGTTCTTCTGTGTATTCTTGCCACCTCTTCTTAATATCTTCTGCTTCTGTTAGGTCCATATCATTTCTGTCCTTTATCGAGCCCATCTTTGCATGAAATGTTCCCTTTGTATCTCTAATTTTCTTGAAGAGATCTCTAGTCTTTCCCATTCTGTTCTTTTCCTCTATTTAGTTCCACTGATTGCTGAGGAAGGCTTTCTTGTTTCTCCTTGCTATTCTTTGGAACTCTGCATTCAGATGCTTATATCTTTCCTTTTCTCCTTTGCTTTTCACTTCTCTTCTTTTCACAGCTATTTGTAAGGCCTCCCCATCCAGCCATTTTGCTTTTTTGCATTTCTTTTCCATGGGGATGGTCTTGATCCCTGTTTCCTGTACAATGTCAGGAACCTCCGTCCATAGTTCATCAGGCACTCTATCTATCAGATCCAATCCTTTAAATCTATTTCTCACTTCCACTGTAGGGATTTGATTTAGGTTATACCTGAATGGTCTAATGGTTTTCCCTACTTTCTTCAATTTAAGTCTGAATTTGGCAATAAGGAGTTCATGATCTGAGCCACAGTCAGCTCCCGGTCTTGTTTTGGCTGACTGTATAGAGCTTCTCCATCTTTGGTTGCAAAGCATATAATCAATCTGATTTCAGTGTTGACCATCTGGTGATGTCCATGTGTAGAGTCTTCTCTTGTGTTGTTGGAAGAGGGTATTTGCTATGACCAGTGCATTTTCTTGGCAAAACTCTATTAGTCTTTGCCCTGCTTCATTCCGCATTCCAAGGCCACATTTGCCTGTTACCCCAGGTGTTTCTTGACTTCCTACTTTTGCATTCCAGTCTCCTATAATGAAAAGGACATCTTTGTTGGGTCTTAGTTCTAAAAGGTCTTGTAGGTCTTCATAGAACCATTCAACATCAGCTTCTTCAGTGTTACTGGTTGGGGCATAGTCTTGAATTACCGTGACATTGAATGGTTTGCCTTGGAAATGAACAGAGATCATTCTGTCGTTTTTGACATTGTATCCAAGTACTGCATTCAGACTCTTTTGTTGACCATGATGGCTACTCCATTTCTTCTAAGGGATTCTGCCCACATTAGTAGATATAATGGTCATCTGAGTTAAATTTGAGATACAATACTGCAGAGGGTTATTAATATCTAGCAAAATACAGCAAAGTGTACATTTTCTGTTTTCTAGGTAATTAATAATTGTTTTCCATAAGCCCCCAGTCTTAGCTTTCTACTATTCTTTGAAATTTTTTTTGTTTCCCTTCTACCTCCTAAAGAATCCTGAATTTACAGAGATAGAAAACAAACTTATGATTGTGAGGGGGGAAGCAGAGAGAGGGGAAAAATAAGAGATTGGGATTTACATAGACACGTTACTACATATAAAATAACTAATAAGGACCTATTGTATAGCACAGGAAACATTACTCAATACTCTGTATTGGCCTATATGGGAAAAGAATCTAAAAAGAGTGGGCATATGTAGATGTCTAACTGATCACTTTGCTGTACACCTGAAACTAACACAACATTGTAAATCAACTATACTCCAGTAATTTTTTTAAATTAAAAATATGAAGACTCCTGAATTATTTTTGGCCCTTGTTTTAATGCTAGAGCTAGGGGAAAATCAAAGAGAAAATAACCTAACTGGAAGCAGAAAAAAATACAATGGTATTTATGAGCCTACTTTGTAAGGACTCCTGGTTTTATATGCAGCTTATGTTGTGGCTTTCACTATGCCTTTCCCATTGTCTAAAGATTCTGAGGGACTTCCCTGGTGGTCCAGTAGCTAAGACTCTGTGTTCCCAATGCAGAGGGCCCAGGTTCAATCCCTGGTCAGGGAACTAGGTCCCATAGGTTACAACTAAGGGTTCAAATGCCCCAACTAAAGATCCCACATGTTATAACAAAGATCAGAAATCCTGTGCCCCATAATGAAGACCCAGAGCTGCTAAATAAATAAATATTTAACAAAAATAAAGATGCTGAGAAGACAGAAGCTTGTGTTAAACCACTGTATTATAAGTAGGTGTTGATACAAATGTAACAGAAGAGTACAGAAAGAGTGTAAAGGGTAGCACCAGAGAGAATAGGAGGAGGAAAGAAAGGACTGCCAATATCAGGCCACGTATAGTCTTGTTTGTCTGGACAACATAGTGATGAGACTACTAAAAGTACTTATTTAATTGAAGACCCAATTTCAGTACAGTCAGTTCTCATATTGGCCAGTTACCCTATCTGACTTGAATCTGACTTGTTTCATTTCTAGAATGCCCAATAAAGGTCACCCAACTGAATACAGCTGCCTTTGAAAATGTGAGCAGAAGGTAACTAGTGAGTTTGAATAATGAAATACAACTAGCCTGCCAAGAAGTCATCTCTACTATCAGAAACCTACATATGAGCCCCTTATTTTTATTTCCTCTTTCTAAATACATGTTGGTCTCTCATGCCCATCTTACTGATGTGTGGGCAGTAACAGTAGACCATTCAGAAGATGTTACATGAGCTATTTTGGTTAGAACTGGCATTCTATTGATTACATGCTGAAAGTGAAAGTGAAAGTGAAGTCGCTCAGTCGTGTCTGACTCTTTGCGACCCCATGGACTGTAGCCTACCAGGCTTCTCTGTCCATGGGTAGGCAAGAATACATTTCCTTCTCCAGGGGATCTTCCCGACCCAGGGATCAAACCTGGGTCTCCCGCATTGGAGGCAGATGCTTTAACCTCTGGGAAGTTTGTTGTTGTTCAGTTGCTAAGTCATATTTGACTCTTTGGACCGCAGCACACCAGGCTTCCCTGTCCTTCAGTATATCCCAGAGTTTGCTCAAATTCATGTCCACCTTGTCAGCGATGCCATCCAACCATTTCATCCACTGTCACTCCCTTCTCCTCATCTCTCAAGCTTCCCCAGCAGTAAGGTCTTTCCCAATGAATCAGCTCTTTGCATCAGGTGGTCATAGTATTGGAGCTTTAGTGTCAGCATCACTTTTTCCAATAAATACTCAGGCTTGATTTCCTTTAGGATTGACTGGTTGGATCTCCTCGCAGTCCAAGGGACTCTCAAGAGTCTTCTCCAACACCACAGTTCAAAAGCATCAATTTTTCCACACTCAGCGTTCTTTATGGTCTAACTCTCACATCCATACATGATGGGAAGTTAAGTGCAAATATTTTGCTGAAGTGTGTTTTGTCCCAGGAGTGCAATTTAACTAATGCTAAGAACACCAGGATCTCAAAAAATTTAATTCAACAAAGATTGACTTTTAAATACTTAGGTAAATAGATAAAAATATTTGCCGTATAAGTTATCTTGATAAATAAGGGATAGAGGATGGCAGGAACAGCATGGTTCATTTTAATGGTAAATTTGAATTCCAGTTAGAAATAAGATATTTTCCACTTTGCCACAGTACTAACAGTATTAGAAGGTCTAACCAGTAATTACTGGAGTTGCAGAAAAATGCAGGCTTGTACGCTATTGTACCCAGCCTTCCAATGTCAGATTTTCCCTACCTGATTAATCAGTAACTATGAAAACTAGATTGTTTCATTAATTCTGAGTTTTATAGTTTTGAAACATTCTCATTCTCATTGAACCCAACCACTTCAAGAAATACTGTGCATGTGTGTGTGTGTGAATGTGTCTGTGTGATGTGGTGTTAAGAACAAATAAGACTGAGCGAATTTGATTTCTCCACACATTTTTCTTCATCAAAGTGACCACAGACCAATGAACAATCCAAAGATCATGATACATTTAACATTTACGCAACTAAAATATATCAGGATGCTTATCTGAGTTGCATGGAAGATAACAAATGTGAATATGCATTGAAAAGCACTATAAATTCTTGCCATGTAATTCTGATTACACTATATAGATTGCAACTGTTAAGTTTTACACTATTTGTTGCCTAAGAAGGTTATGAAGAGATTTTTGTTATTTTATCATTTTTTTCTTTGTCCAAAAAATAAACTTTCATTTGTCTAAAAAACGTACAAGAATAGCAGAAGGGACTATTTTACCCTTAAGTGATTTAACCTTTTGGCCAAGACTGTGTTCATATGTAAAACAGTGCATTATATCTTTCAGTTTCCAAGTTCTGTTTCAATTTCTTCACATATTCATATTTGAGGGACAAGTCAACCCTATGAACATCTTTCAGCTCACATCTTCACAGTGGCTAAAAGGAGTATGCAAGTGAAGAAAAAATTAGCCCTTATTGACTGCCAAAAGTCTCTTCTGTATTGTTAAAAAAAAATGTAATTGCATTCACTGATGACAAGTGTGGGTACATTTGGCAGACAGGGGAAAAGGACTTTGCTGTGTATCTGCTGTTCAAAAATTCTTCTCATTCTGCTAACACTTTTCCTCTTCATGTCATCAAAAATAATTTTTTACTGATTATGTTGACACCTTCGTAAAGCCAGAATTTTTCTTACATCTCAGATGTAACTGTCTATCATGATCTTCATTCAAGTGTGTTGTCTTTTTTTTAAAAATATAGAATATAAGTAAAAAATACTTTGTGAAACTAACAAGTTCAAGTTTTACTTTGCTTAAAGAATTCGAGTTCATATCTACGCAAGATTGGACAGGCAACACATTCATTTTCAACCTTCAAAAACTAATTTTGTCTTTCTGGCTGGTTGAAGCCTTGAAGCCATGTTTGTTAGCTTACAACATGAAGTGGTATAAAATGAGACAGTTTTAGAAGGTGAATGACTTTTGTCATTTCACTAGTGAAAGGGTGTCTTTAAGAATATTTTTTAATTTAAAAGAGACATAATCTACCACAATAAAAATGGAAAAGATAAAGATTCACCACAGGTGGCTTTTATGTAATAGTTGTGTTCCTGAAAGTGTAGTTGGAAACCAAGTCATATTTTCCCATTGACTTGTTTTATATTTGAAATGTGTGTTTAGGACTCTTTTTGCAAACAATATATTCAATTCCATCTTCTTGGAATAACTATTGCTTCCCTAATGTTTCTGATATCTGTATCTTTCACTAACTGGACTCTGTATGAACCTTTTATTATAAGTGGTGAAAGTGGAAGTGTTAGTTGCTCAGTCATGTCCGACTTTGCGATCGCATGGACTATAACCCACCACGCGCCTCTGTCCATGGAATTCTCCAGGCAAGAATACTGGAGTGGGTTGCCATTCCTTTCTCCAGGGGATCTCCCTGACCCAGGATTGCGCCCAGGTCTCCCATATTGCAGGCAGATTCTATACCATCTGAGCCAATAATTTCTTCTTTAGATTACAGCATATGGTTTTTGCAGTTTCTGCGATTAACTTCATATTTTCCTTTCTCAGTTTCTAATAGAATTAAATGGACAATTTTCTTACTGATAATCTCATGGATAAATTGGAATTAAAAGGTTAATAATTTCAGCAGTTTTGTCCCTTTGGAACCACATTCAACTAAAGACCATTCTGAATAGAAAAATCACCCATCCGAGAAAAAAAAAAAAAAAAACCCTAGTCAATAAAATTTTAAAAAAAAAAAGGTTGAAAAATAAGAGACAAAACAAAACAAAAGCATAATGTAAAAAAAATAGGATTAAATTAATAGAAAGCCTGGCCATAAACCTGTTAAAGGAAAATTGCTAGAACAGTATGGTACTTCATGGAACTCATATAATGTGTGTCTGCTGAATCATTAAATCTGTAGATTGATATATCTAGTAACCACCACTACAAGTAGATAGCATCCAAATCAAACAAGTGCTGAATAGATATTCCTTGGCATTGACATGCTGCTAGATCAATTTTCTTAGCAAAAGTTTTAGAACACAAGAGTTCTAGTTTGTCAGTAGAATTGCCCAGTGCTGCTTGAATGTGGTTAGTACAACCAAGGGAAACACTGGAGACCAAAGGAATAGAGGGCTTCACTGTAAGAGATATGATCAAAATGCTACAACACATCTCTGCCCCAGACACACAGTCTAGACAGGCAGCATGAGTGAGTGAGTGAAGCGAGTGAAGTCGCTCAGTCGTGTCCGACTCTGCGACTCCGTGGACTGTAGCCCACCAGGCTCCTCTGTCCATGGAATTCTCCAGGCAAGAATACTGGAGTGGGTTGCCATGTCCTTCTCCAGGGGATCTTCCCAACCCAGGGATCGAACCCGGGTCTCCCACATTGCAGGCAGATGCTTTACCCTCTGAGCCACCAGGGAGCATAGGTGTACACAAATTAAATTTAGGAAAATATATTACTCAACAGAAGTGCTGAGCTACAAGGTACAAAGCAAATACTGATTACAATAAGGTGTGTGATAAAATAGAAAAAATTAATTTTAATGCACCATACCAACAGACATGTAAAAATAGCTCTCCACTCATATATTAGCTTACCAAATAGTCTGGCTTAAAACTGATATTAATTTTATTAATATGTTAATATTAATGTATATTGCAATTGATTAATTAATATTAAGGATTTCTCTGGTGGCCCAGTAGTAAAGAATCCATCTGCCAATGTAGGAGATGTGAGTTCAATCCCTGGGTTGGGAAGACCCCCCTAGGTAAGGAAATGGCAACCCACTACAGTATTCTTGCCTGGGAAATTCCATGGAAAGAGGAACCTGAAGGGCTATAGTCCATGAGGTTGCAAGAGCTGGACATGACTTAGCTACTAAACAGCAACAATTAATATTTTCACTCACTGAAGCACTGTTTCCCCATAATCTGATGATATATTGAACAAGTCTGAAATCAGTAGGTTGACCTTATAAATGTGTATCTCAATTTTGTGTGTGTGTAAGGGGGAATTGTTGGTAAAAACATATATATGTGTATATATGTATACCATGGCTCTGAGCCTACCTATTTCACTTCATGAACTTAAGCACTCCGGGTTCCCGCCTTCCAATTAGCTGTGGGAATCATAAAAGTGCTCAAAAGCCATGCGGCTGCTGTCACATGACGTTTACCACAATTTTTTTCTCTTTGTTTCAGTTTCCACTTGGTTGTGTTCACTGTAAGAAAAGTGGCCTGAATCATTCCCTGTGTTGGTGAGGCAGACAGCTCTTCCTGTGTAAAGACCAATACCTAATGCCACGGATACTGGAATGGAGAAATCTAGTGAAACCGTAGTAGGAAGGACATACCCAGGAAGATTGGAGAAGAGGCAAAAAATGAAAGCAAATCACTCATTTGGGGAGAGAGATTTGTGGAGTTGAGGAGCAAAGCAGATGCTTTGAGAGAACTGTGTGGTACATGGAAAACTAGAGTAACTGAAAACCAACTCAGTTTTTTCATTGCAACTTCTAAAAGAATGTAAAAAAAACTTATTTGGTAACTCATGTCAAAATGTCTTAAATGTTTCCCTTTTTAAGCATCTCTTTATTTATTGAGGATAATAAGCCTTTGTCATATATGCTGCAAATGTTTTCCCATTCATCTTTTACCTTTCGATTCTATTGTATAAAGTTAAAAAAAAAAACATGTATTTTAACATTTTAGATAGTCAGACTTTCTCATTTATCATTATATTTTAATGTTAAGTTTATAAATGATTTTCTTTATTCAAAATTTATACAGACATTCATCAATATTTTTATAGTTACTCTTATTTTTTTGCATTAAATTCTTTAATCAATTAATTTTATCCATCAATTACTATGTAATAATTTATAAAATAATTAGAATTGTCCTCCTAAAGACTATATTACATACTAAATACTTTAAAACTTTGAGCTTATTTTGGAAGATTTACACTTTTCTCCCTTAGTCTATCATTTATTCCAGCACATGTACAATATTCAGTTAATTTTTGTAGTTTTATGTTACCTAGGGATATAAATCCTTCCCAATAATTGCTATCCTTTCAGCTTTTCCTTGCTTTTAAAATTATTATGGCTAAATAAACATACTATAAAATTAGTCATTTTAACCATTTTGAAGTGTGCAATTCAGCGGCCTTAACTACGTTCACATGTCGTACAACCAACACCACTATCTAGTACCAAAGCATTTTCCTCACTTCAGAAGGAAACCCTGCACCCGTTAGGCAGCTCTTCTCCCCAGTTTCTGGGAATCACAAATGTGCTTTCTGTCTCTAAAGGATTTCATGGAACAGAGAGTTAGTTGCACAGTCATGCTTGGCTCTGCAACAACATGGACTGTAACTTACCAGGCTTCTCTGACCATGGGGTTCTCCAGGCAAGAAAACTGGAATGGGTTAAATCACACATATCTGTCCTTGCGTATGGCTTATTGCACTTAGCATAACATTCTTGATGCTCACCCATGCTGTGGTTTATATCAGTATTTCATTCCTTCCTATGACTGAATGATGTTTCATTGCATGGATATACATTTAGCTTATTCATTCATCATTTGGGTTGTCCCCACCTCTTGACTAATGTGAATAATGCTGCTATAAACACTTGCACACAATTTTTTAATGACTGTTTTCATTGATTTTGGTAGTGAAATTTGCTGAGTCGTATGGCACCCCACACCAGTACTCTTGCCTGGAAAATCCCATGGATGGAGGAGCCTGGTGGGCTGCAGTCCATTTGGTCGCTAAGAGTCGGACACGACTGAGTGACTTCACTTTCACTTTTCACTTTTATGCATTGGAGAAGGAAATGGCAACCCACTCCAGTATTCTTGCCTGGAGAATCCCAGGGATAGGGGAGCCTGGTGGGCTGCCGTCTAGGGGGTCACACAGAGTCGGACATGACTGAAGCGACTTAGCAGCAGCAGCTAATTCTATGTTTAACTTACTGAAGAACTGCCAGACTGTTTTCCACAGTAACCATTTAACATTCCCAGCATCAGTGAATAAGGATTCTGATTTATTCCTTCCTCTCTCCTTCATTGCCTCTATTCCTTTCTTCCTTCCTTTCCTATTATGAATTGAATCTCTTTTTTCTATTAAATTTTCTAAATGATTATTGCTGATATACAGGATATAGTAGGCCATTTTGATAGTGACCCATTTTGTCTACCATTTCTGAATTTTTATATTACTATATAGACTCCACTAATATTTAGCACCTGGTTCTATACTGCTTTTTATTACTGTCAAATTGTTTTATGTAGGAAAGTGCTTTCTTCTCAGACTTGTCAGGAATACTGTATTGCCTCTTGTTTGACCCAAGTACTTAGCCCAATTATTTAAGAAGTATCTATTGACCTTATTAGAGATCATCTTGTAAGTTGTGACAGATACTTTTGAAGATAGCCTGTGTTATAGAATTCAACATAGCTCTAAGTTATTTGATAATTTCTAGAATTACATCTACTTTAGCTCTGGGAAGTAAATAAGCTACTCTAATTGGTTTGGAAATGGAATTAATAGAGAAAAATTCAAGAGAATATGAGGAGAAGAATTACTAGAACTTGGTCAAAGTGTATATTTGTTTTTATCTGCATTCACTAGTGCACAAAGAAAATCAGGTACTAAACAACACTGAAATAGTCTGAGATCATTATGTCTTCCCAAACTCTTTTAGTGTCATTAAAAGCTGCAAACCACATGGGACTTTGATTTTTCATAAGGCTTTAAAAACAACCTAGTCATGTCAACCTTAGAAATACACAAACATCAACTTTTTATTACCAACATTACAGAGCTAAAGGGAAGATATACTCATCTGAATGCAGAGTTCCAAAGGATGGCAAGGAGAGATAAGAAAGCCTTTCAAAGTGAACACAGCAAAGAAATAGAGGAAAACCATAGCATTGGAAAGACTAGAGATCTCTTCAAAAAAATAGAGATTCTAAGGGAACATTTCATGCAAAGACGGGTGCAATTAAGGACAGAAATGGTATGGACCTAACAGAAGCAGAAGATATTAAGAAGAGGTGGCCAGAATACACAGAAGAACTGTACAAAAATGATGCTAATGGTGTGGTCACTCACCTAGAGGCAGATATCCTGGAATGTAAAGTCAAGTGGGCCTTAGGAAGCATCACTAACAACCAAGCTAGTGGAGGTGACAGAATTCCAGATGAGCTATTTAAAATTTTAAAAGCTGGTGCTATTAAGGTGCTGCAATCAATATGCCAGCAAATTTGGAAAACTCAGCAGTGGCCACAGGACTGAAAAAGGTCAGTTTTCATTCCAATCCTGAAGAAAGGCAATGCCAAAGAATGCTCAAACTACAACACAATTGTATTCATTTCACATGCTAGCAAGGTCATGCTCAAAATTCTCCAAGCTAGGCTTCAGCAGTATGTGAGTCAAGAACTTCCAGATGTACAAGCTGGATTAAGAAAAAGGCAGAGGAACCAGAGATCAAATTACCAACTCTGTTGGAGCATCAAAAAAGCAAGAGAATTCCAGAAAAACATCTACTTGTTTCATTGATTATGTTAAAACCTTTGACTGTGTGGATCACAATAAACTGGAAAATTCTTAAGGACATGGGAATATCAGACTACCTGACCTGTCTCCTGAGAAATCTGTATACAGGTCAAGAAGCAACTATTAGAACTGGACATGGAACAACGGACTGGTTCAAAATTAGGAAAGAAGTACATCAAAGCCGTATACTGTCACTCTGCTTATTTAACTAATATGAAGAGTACATCATGAGAAATGCTGGGCTGGATGAAGCACAAGCTGGAATCAAGATTGCTGGGAGAAATATCAGTAACTTCAGATATGCAGATGATACCACCATTATGGCTGAAAGCAAAGAACTAAAGAGCCTCTTGATGAAAGTGAAAGAGGAGAGTGAAAAAGTTGGCTTAAAACTCAACATTCAGAAAACTAAGATCATGGCATCTGGTCCCATCACTTCATGGCAAACAGATGGGGAAACAATGGAAACAGCGAAAGACTTTATTTTGGGGGGCTCCCAAATCACTGCAGATGGTAAGTGCAGCCATGAAATTAAAAGACGCTTGCTCCTTGGGAGATAAGTGATGACAAATCTAGATAGCATATTAAAAAGGAGAGACATTACTTTACTGACAAATGTCTGTATAGTCAAAGCTATGGTTTTCCCAGTGGTCATGTACAGGTGTGAGTGTTGGACTATAAAGCAGGGGTTGAGCGCTCTCAATAATTGATGCTTTTGAACTGTGGTGTTGGAGAAGACTCTTTGAGAGTCCCTTGGACTGCAAGGAGATCCAACCAGTCCATCCTGAAGGAAATCAGTCCTGAATATTCATTGGAAGGATTGATGCTGAAACTGAAGCTCCAACACTTTGGCCACCTGATGGGAAGAACTGACTCATTTGAAAAGACCCTGATGCTGGGAAAGATTGAGGGCAGGAGGAGAAGGGGATGACAGAGGATTAGTTGGTTGGATGGCATCACCGATTCAATGGACATGAGTTTGAGCAAGCTCTGGGAGATGGTGAAGGAGAGGGTAGCTTGGCGTGCTTCAGTCCATGGGGTCACAAAGAATCGGATATGACTGAGCAACTGAACAACAATGACATGGTCTATCCTTTTGAGAAAAAATAAATTTTTATACTTAGAAAAAAGCATTTTAAAATTCTGAGTCTAACATTTCACCTTATTGTAATTTGCCTAATCTTTAAAAGAAGTATAGAATTTTAATCATGGTGTGTAATTGTGTCTGAAATCACTACATTATTTATTATGCAAAACACCCTAGGTTGACCAAAAAGTTAGAGGTTTTCCATAAAAGACTTTTTGGCCAACCCTGTACAGCAGGCACAGTGAAGGCAATGGCAATCCACTCCAGTGTTCTTGCCTGGAGAATTCCAGGGGTAGCGGAGCCTGGTGGGCTGACGTCTATGGGGTCACACAGAGTTGGACACGATTGAAGTGACTTAGCAGCAGCAGCAGCAGCAGCATACAGCAGGCATAATTATAAAACCTTACTAACCAATTCACTCACTAAAGCAAACAGAAATGTTCTTAAATTTAGAAGTATTAATAAAATTCTTCTTCATGCAAATGAAGTAGAACAGAAAATAAATTTAAAATGGAAAGATTTCCTCTTACTACATCTCTTTCTCTTATTTCCTCTTTGGTCCTCTCTCCTTCTCTCACTCTCTCACACACACATGTACACACACACACTCCTCTAATTTGAAGGTGCATTTGCCAGTGTATATTACATCCTTTTCAATATATATTAATTTTTCTAAGGTCATCTTTCATTGGGAAATCTTCATAGGATAAAACAAAAAATGGAGTCACACAAGTTAGAGAAGCACTACTTGCTATATTACATTCTTGGAAACTCACAGTTAATATTAGCATAGTGAGGACTTTCAAAAATCCTGCAGAAGGAAAGTGTTAATTGCTATGTCCCAAATGTATTTGTCCATGTTGCCATTTTACATCTAACATCTTTCCCAAGATCATAGTAGTTAAGATGTGCTTGGTCATCCCACAGTAAGAGGTTACGCCAAAATATCAGGGGTTTAACATGATAAACTTTATTTATCACTCAGAATACTTGTCTAATGTAGTTCAGGAGGACGTTCCATTGACTATGTTCATGTGGAGAAGAGTGTGAGTTGGATTTTTTTTCATGGTCACTACAACAATGTCAAAGATATTTAGCAAACCATTCTCTACTTCTAAACATTCCTCCAGAAGGTGATATTCATCTCTTTCTGTCAAATCTCATTGGCCAAGGCAAATAATAATGCTATGTCCAACTTCAGTGTCAAAAGTGAAGCTTAATTCTGCCACGCGCTTCAAAGATGGAAAGCCAAATTCCTTGGTGAACAACAGGACTACCACAAACACACTTTGGAAAAAGGTGGTCTGAAGAAACAGCTTTGGAGCCTGCTATTCAGCCACTCAGCAAACAAATACATTTACATAATACATACTCCCTGGCAGATGAATTATCCTGGGGTTCATCCAGCAAGGCCAACTTGGCTTCTTGGCTTTACCAGGCGTGTAGTGTGGTCTATTGCAGTTGAGTTGCC
Organism: Ovis canadensis; assembly: GCF_042477335.2. Taxonomy (NCBI): domain Eukaryota; kingdom Metazoa; phylum Chordata; class Mammalia; order Artiodactyla; family Bovidae; genus Ovis; species Ovis canadensis. Next base: position 95,366,244 of record NC_091253.1, on the reverse strand, counting down.
CTACCTATAATTCAAACCCTGACCTGGTCCCTCTGTTGATGTTATTTCCTGGCAATTGGTGACCATACTAATAACATAAAACAGTCATTCACCAAACTGCCTTGAAAGCCACGGGCATCCCAATGTATCTTACCTCCTCTAAACCTTTCTGTTTCTGGCCTTCTCTCATGGTCTCTGGTGTTTTCAACAGAAAGAAGCTAACGCATTTTTCAGTGGCCACTGTGTTTTAGTGATTTCCATTCATTATAAATCCCATTCATTATATATATTTTATATATATATATATATATATATATATATATATATATATATATATAAATATAAAAAGGCCTGCTTCCTTATCTCTAAATTTATGGGTCTAGGGCAGGGGTTTATAAAGCAGAGTTGTTTCAAGACAGGATAAGGTGCCAAGGAGGTTGGATTTGGTTCTGCTTTCCTGGCTTCATCTCCACCACTTCCCTTGCATATTGGGATCTCTTATATGATTTTGCCTATATCAGGAGTCCTGTGGTTAAAAAGTAGTTTACCTCCTAACCATATTTTCTTTAAGGTCCTTTTCAGCCTTGACATTTTAATGTACCCTGATTGCCAGTAAGATGAGACTTTGATACATTCTACATAGGGTAAATGGGGATTAATTTCACTAATTAAAGTTGCTTTCACTTGCTAAGCCTTGGGAAGCCTAACTTTTTTCTAATTGTGAAAAAGGTAACTTGCTCTCAAGAATGTAAAACCATGCTGGTTCCCTTGGTTTGGGGTCTGGCGATTCTGGTCATTCTCCACAAGCCTAAGAAGCTTAGGTTTATTCCCTTGAAAAACCCAAACTACTGGGCTCAAACCAAAGCCAGATGGCTGCTGTGTGCAGAGAATTCAGACCTGCCATGTGCCTCAGGACTCCAGTTAAGTTTGCTCAGCCCCATCCAAGTGTGACTTAATGTCTGAGGATCCAGGGTCCTTGTTGAGGGTTGGAGGCTCAAGTCCACCCAGTTTCAACAATGAAGCTTCTTTGGATGTTTTTAACTTCCCATCCCTTTCAATAGTTTTTATGAGACCACCAAAGTTTAGTCCAAGGATCATAAAACTGTTTCATCACACATGTTAATTCTGATATATTGAGAATGCTACTGGAGATGGAATAAGTAAAGAACTCTGAGGTCAAGAATAGAATCAGCAGAAAAAGAGTACCATCATTCATCTGCGATGTCTGCATGGCAGATTCATGTCACAGATTTGTCATTTTGAGACCCTTTCAGTTCTGTGATAAACTTCCATCATCGACATGGTTATCTTGGAACTGGTTCTCTTGTGCTTTCTATACCTGAAAATGACTGATGTCCCACGTGTCAACACTCAAAAGCCAGAGCAATTACAATTGAGTGATCAGTAAGGTATCATAAATTGGATCTGAGCACCTTTGGGTGGGAAATATATTGCCTGTGTTTGACACTTTCACTAACAAGAGATAACTGGTATTATTTATATTGATTTAGTGAGAATTCACACTTATCCTTTCAAAGTTAAGTAGATGTGTATTGGTGTTCACTTCCCATTAGAATTTTTCATTAAACAGTTTTATTTTTTTTAATTCCTCAGGATAAAAATTTACATGCTGACATTTCAGACCTTGGTGGTACAATTAGAGACAAAAATTATGACCACTTATCAGTATGGTTTACCGGGCCTAAAGTAATCCCTACTAAGAGAGCTGCAGTAGATTATTTTTTAAACCCATTTGTTTCTATTAACCAACCAATCTATAAGTGAAGTTTAACCTTTAAAACGGTGAGGATTTATATTTCTTGTCATTGCTGTTCTTTACATCTAAATAAATAGAACCCAGGTCTCTTTCAGTTTATTTTAAAGCAAGGATTGTCTTCAGTATATGAAATCAGCCCAATCCAGTTATCATATTTTTCAGAATGAGTAAGACCTATGAATTAACTGGTTGCTCATCTCATATATCTTTGGGCTGGGATTTATGTTCACGGTTCTGAATGAAACACACAAGGAATCTCACAGAAGGTTTAGATGGTAAAATTCTAAGCAAAATGCTGGATGCTGCTCCATCTCAATTTTGAAGCTCTGCTCTATTTTTCAAGACCAAAAGAGTGAAATAGTGTGGTGAAGACAAGCTAGTTGTTCACCAAATTGTTATCCCCTTTCCTCCAGGCACACAGTTGCATGACATGTTCAAGCTTTCCTTGCATTTAGATACAGCTAATGAAACTAAGCTCTGTTCAAAAAACAGAAAGAAACCAAGTTCTGCTCAGCAGAATATGGGGAGCAGTGATGCATGACCCTTCCATGCTTGTCCTTTAGCTCTCTCCTGTGCACAACCATCTGTTCTCTTCACATCCGTTGGCTACATCAGATCAGATCAGTCGCTCAGTCGTATCCGACTCTTTGCAACCCCATGAATCGCAGCACGCCAGGCCTCCCTGTCTATCACCATCTCCTGGAGTCCACTCAAACTCACGTCCATCGAGTCAGTGATGCCATCCAGCCGTCTCATCCTCTGTCGTCCCCTTTTCCTCCTTTTCCTAAGAACTCAGAGAAGGGAAGAGATGAAAGAGGCAGAACAATCGAGGTCCCTGAGTTGCCATTTGGATGGGACGTGACCAACAATGAATTGACTGTTGACTATTAAACAAATTGTAAGTGTGAAAAGGCTCTGAAATTATAGGGTTGTTTGTTGCATCAACTATTCTATCCTGACTAATTCAGCTAGTATGAGGTAAACAACCAATGATAATCTTGATCATATTGTTTTTACAAAAATTCCTGGACAATAGCCTGTAAGTAATTATCCATCTCAACAAATCACAAAAATAAAAGTGAATAGCTACATATGGCACCATAAGGACTTCATACTCTTCATATGCTAAGCAAACTGTAATTTTGTAGTCACTATGTACAGATCATAAAAGTGAAAATCTAAACGACTGAATAACAGGATCAAGATCAGTCAGTTAATAAATAATAGAGCTAGGATTCAAATCTAACTTTGTTTGGTTGCAACACTTACACCATTAAGCATCAAGATGTACTGACCCAGTTCTCACTCATCCTCTTTCTAGACAATCACAGAATCAGTTTAACCTATTTTATCACTTCAGAGGATGCCTACTGCTTGATATGACTCATTGTACTTGAGGTTCCTGAATTCTGAACCTGGTGAAAATGATCACTTTGAAGTTTACATCTATCACCAAAGATCTCGTTTACAAGCAACATGACCCACATGAGTTAAAGTAGAAAAATAGTTTATTGTAAAGTGTTAGAAAACTAATGGAAAATTTCAGGAGGTTTAAAGACTCACGGACAAGAACAACCCACAAATTGCACACTAAACCTCTTCAGTAGAGGCCCTTCTGAGCATGGATTTGGCTATTAACACAGCGGACTCTGCGTGCATGCATGTCATCCCTGGGACATCTGCATTACGACTTCTGGAGTGCCTGATATCTCTCCTTCATGCTCTGCTATTCTCGTTTCTAATGGACTTAGGAGGTACTCTTAGATGGTGTTTAAGGCAACTAAGTTTTGACAGCTAACACATTTGGTTAGAATCCTGGCTCTACCAGTAGCTTTATCACCTCACTACTTTACAATTCCATGAAATTGCGGATTATGTCTCATTCAAAATTTTTCCAATTATAGCCCCCCTCCTTTAACACAGAGGTTAGAAATTCATATTTGTTGAACTAATTCTTTCAACTGGTAGTAGGAAAAAAAATGAATTTTACTTATTTAGATTAAACAGAATGTACAAGCAACTACTTAGTAGTTGGGAAGAATGATGCATTGGACAGCATGGGTTTTCAACCAGCCATGATTCGATGTATCATTTCTAGAAGGTTTGCTTTAGAGAATCAATTTTATACCCTTTTTAATTGCCACACGTGTACAAACCGGCCTCAAAAACCCATATCATGATTATAGCAACTATATATCACTTTGACGGTGACATTGCTTCTCCTAAGTCCAAAAGCTAGTTAACATATAGTGCTCAGTATCCCTCTCCCTTTCTGATGTTTGTGTCCAAGTATTGTTTCTTAAGTAGTCATATTGATCATATTGATTAATACTCCTGGTAGAAATGATGAGAAATATTGATTTTCTCTGTAACTCTCAGCGCTAACCAAAATATCTGGAGTGCTGCTTCCTTGAACTTTACAAGGGGTCTCTTTGCAAACCTCTTCATTCTTGCTGATTACATCTGCAGATGGAAATCAGGTGTGAAAATCCATTCAGACGCTGAACAACAGGACAGACTCTGACTCTTATTGAACTCTCATGTTCTCTCTTCCTTAATTAAGTCACAAGAACATTTTACTATGGAGAGAGAGTGACTTAGAGTATGGATCTTTTTCCTTCTAATGGCACGCATTCCACCCAATTGGGGCATAATACATTCTTACTCCATTGCTTTGCAAAGAGCCACTTCGTTCTTCCAAGGAGGGAATAAAGAGCATGATTATACCTATAAAGAGTGCTCCCTTATTCATGCCACAAAAGAGAAATGAAGTATACATCTGTTCCCTCCAAATCATAGCATGTTTTTTTCTCTAAACATTTAAAACCCAAATAAAGAATAGCATTTAACTGCATTAGTGACACGGAGAAAGTGATGGCACCCCACTCCAGTACTCTTGCCTGGAAAATCTCATGGATGGAGGAGCCTGGTGGGCTGCAGTCCATGGGGTCTCGAAGAGTCGGACACGACTGAGCGACTTCACTTTCACTTTTCACTTTCATGCTTTGGAGAAGGAAATGGCAACCCACTCCAGTGTTCTTGCCTGGAGAATCCCAGGGATGAGGGGAGCCTGGTGGGCTGCCATCTATGGGGTCACACAGAGTCGGACACGACTGAAGCGACTTAGCAGCAGCAGCAGCAGTGTAAGTGCCATAGAACCTTATTTTAGAACTAGAATAATCCTTAACATTTGCAGCACACACACACAAAGCAGTTACAAGCACAGGCTTTGGAGTGAGATGACCTGGATTAAAATCCTGACCTCAAATTTATTAGCTGTGTGACCTTAGGCCATTGCAAAACCTTCTACACATCAATGTTTTCTGCTATATAATGGTAACTATACAAATAAATAATATTATTTTAATAATACTATTAAAAGCAAAAATATGCAAGGGATTTTTAAACTAAAAATTTCTGTACAGCAAAAAAAGCTATCAACAAAATAAAAAGACAACCTACTGAATAGGAGAAAATATTTGCAAATCATATATCTGGTAAAGGGCTAATAGTCTAATATCTAAAATCTATAAAGAAGTAGTATAAATTAATAGCAAAAAATGATTAAAAAACAGGCAGAAGATCTGAAAGGATCTTTTAAGACATATTATTAACAAGCACATGAAAGGATGTTCAATATCATGAATCATCAGGGTAATGCAAGTCAAAACTACAATGAGATATTACCTCACACTTGTTAGAATGTCTATTAACTGAAAAAAGATAACAGATGTTGGGGAAGGTGTCTTGTGCCCTGCTGTGAGAATGTAAACTGTGTGATACCACCTGGTCTATCCTGGATCTTCAAGTTCTGTGACCATTCAGGGACTGGCGTCAGCTGAGGGCCCAGAGGTGTGGATGGACAGACTCCATTCTTTTCCATACAGTTCTTCCCTGTTGCCAGATGTCCGCTTGGGGCTATGTGTCTATTCCTGTCCAGTGCTGTGCTAGGTCACTTCAGTCGTGTCTGACTCTGTGTAATCCTACGGACTGCAGGCTTCCAGGCTCCTCTGCCCATGGGATTCTCCAGGCAACAATACTGGAATGGGTTGCCGTGCCCTCCTCCAGGGGATCTCCCCGACCCAGGGATTGAACATGCAGCTTCTGCACCTCCTACACTGCAGGCGGATTCTTTACCACTGAGCCACCGGGGAAGCCCTAACTCTTGCCCTTTGCTATTTTTAACCACTCTGTTAACTTTCCAACTACCGTCGTGGAAGAAGCAGAACAGACCTAAGTGTGAAGAGTTCATGAATGAAAAGGAAGTGATCTTGTCTGTGTTACAGAAGAGAATGAAGTAAGGGCAGGGAGCCAGCAGGGACTCTTTCCACTAGAAGCCCACTGAGAGCTCTCTCCAGGAAAGGGGGTGGGCAAAGGCACAGAGGCAGGAAGCAGATGTGGCACTCTATGCCAAGGCCACAGGGGCAGTCATCTCCAGGACGGACTGAGCCCCACAGTAGCTGCTGCCAAGACCCCCCTAATCCTTATTGGACAGCTCCCTGACCCCACATTCAGTAAAAATGCCCACCCCAGGACTTGCCCTATAGCTCCTCAGTTCAGTTCAGTTCAGTCGCTCAGTCATGTCTGACTCTTTGCCTCCCCATGGACTACAGCACGGCAGGCCTCCCTGTCCATCACCAACTTCCAGAGTTTACTCAAACTCACATCCATTGAGTTGGTGATGCGATTCAACCATCTCATCCTCTGTCGTCCCCTTCTCCTCCTACCTTCAATCTTTTCCAGCATCAGGGTTTTTCAAATGAGTCAGTTCTTTGCATCAGGTGGCCAAAGTATTGGAGTTTCCGCTTCACCATCAGTCCTTCTAATGAACACCCAGGACTGATCTGCTTTAGGTTGGACTGGTTGGATCTCCTTGCAGTCCAAGGGACTCTCAAGAGTCTTCTCCAATACCACAGTTCAAAAGCATCAATCCTTCGGCGCTCAGCTTTCTTTATAGTCCAACTCTCACATCCACACATGACTACTGGAAAAACCATAGCTTTGACTAGACGGACCTTTGTTGGCAAAGTAATGTCTCTGCTTTTTAATAGCTCCTCAACCAATCATGTAATGCCACCCTTCTGCAGGAATTTTCTGTCTTGAGACAGTGAAAATGGGCTGTGCTGTGCTGTGCTTAGTCATGTCTGACTCTGTGACCCCATGGACTGTAGCCCACCAGGCTCCTCTGTCCATGGGGATTCTCCAGGCAAGAATACTGGAGTGGGTTGCCATGCCCTTCTCCAGAGGATCTTCCAGACCCAGAGATCGAATCCAGGTCTCCCATATCACAAGCGGATTCTTTACCACCTGAGCTACCAGGGAAACCCCCAAATTGGCTACTAACATACTCAAAGCACTGACTCCCCCTGAGCAGTCAGGGGGCTGGCCCACTATGCTTGTAGTGCTCCGATTATGTCTGCTCTCTGTTCTTAGTAAACTCCCTACTTTCTGAAATGTTTCTGGAAATCCTTTTCCAACCCGAGTACAGACCACAGCAGAGGATAGCTAATTTAGTCACAAACAAATAAATATAGCTGGTAAGGAGACTAGTCAAGGATAGTAGTGTAATCTAGAGGTAGAGAGGAGGGAGGGAGACTAGTGATGAAGGGCCTGGAATCCAGACCATGGTGTTCAGTCTTTATTCTGAAGACAATTAAATAGCCATTTGTAGTTTAATTTTGTTAAAAGTTGAACTCGGGGAAGACTGGTCATTTAGGTGTGCAGTTACGGATGATAAAGAGCTGATCTTTGTAAACAAAATATATACAAGGGGAGGGATTGATAAGATGCAACGGCTTGTTTATAATAAATGTGACAAATGAGAGGAAAAAATGTATTACAGAAGCTTATATGAATCAGAGCTTTATGAAAGTATTCGTATAAAGTGTGGGAAATATCAGAGTACACAAAACTACCTGATCATTCCAGAGCTAGACTTTTCAGATCCCTTAGGGCACAGAAATTATAACATTAACCATGGGTTGATCATTGAACACTTTTTAGATTTTTTTCCCCATAAGTTGCCTATTACTGACTTCTGGAACAATTGTTCCAAAGAACATGTTTTAAGAAATGTTGAGTAACTTGTAGATTAAGCTGCAACTGTTTTATGAGTAGTTTCTATTTCAGCCTTGGGTTATCAATCTCAGACCTTGTATAAGCACATTTGAATTCAACTTAGTATTTTTGTTTCAGAACCATAGATTACCAAGTTACTGAAATAAACTTAGCTGATAATGTGGTAAGACTATTTCATAAAAGTAGGTAGTAATCACAAGGGACACATGCATATATAGTATATGCATGTATACATATGTATACGTGTGTGCTTACATATGTATATGTATGTGTGTTTGTATTCTTTATAGTCCATTTAATTCCACAAAAAAATGATAGTTATTACTTTATGCCTACTTTTTAGGGAACATGTTAAATGGTAGGACGGCAGGAAAAAGTTGCTAACATTTTTCAAAGTTTTTGCTAACAGAGCAAAGAGAGTACTATTTGCCATCAAAAGAGGTGGTTTGTGCTTGCCTTAATTTTATGGTCTGTTATTTTGTTAGTAAAATACACAGTTGTAATAAAGGGAATTTTAAAAGACTGCCCTTTTTTTTTTTTTTGTAGACTGTCTATCCTTCATCACACCTCCAGAAGATGGGTTTTAAATGGCAGTATTATTGTTTAGTAGCTAAGTCATGTCCGACTCTTTGCGACCCTGTGGACTCCAGCCCACCAGGTTCCTCTGTTCATGGGATTTCCAAGGCAAGAATACTGGAGTGGTTTGCCATTTCCTTCTCTAGAGGATTTTCTTGACCCAAGGATCAAAACCCTGTTTCCTAAACTAGCAGGCAGATTCATTACCACCGAGACACCAGGAAAGCCAAAATAGCAGTATACACCATTGAAGACAAGTTTAATTAGGAAAACAAAAATCTTTCTCTTTGGCAGAGAAAATGGTGACCTCACTTGCAAGGAAGCCAAGAATCAATAATGTATTTATTTATTTTCTGCACACAGGAAAGTCAAGCCATCATCAGTTTCCTGAGAAAAGCTATTATTATAAAACTTTGCCTCTCTCTGAAAAACAAAAAACGCACCACTGCCTTGTTTCAGCAAAATTCATGGCTGTGTTCCTTCACAGACACACCATGTTGCTTTTTCGGCTTCTATGCTTGTACTCATGGAGTCACCTCTGCCAAGAACGTTGTCTCCTTCTGTCTTGGTTCATTCAGGCTGCTGCAACAAAACATCACAGATCGGGTAGTTTTTGAACACAAATGTATTGTTCATGGCTCTGGAGCCTGGAAGTCTGAGATGAGGATACCAGCAAGGAAGGGGGATGTTCCTCTTCCGGGACACAGACTTTTCATCACGTCCTCACATGGTGGATCTCTGTGGGGTCTCTTTTATAAATGCACTAATTTCATTCATGAGAGTTTCACTCACCCTCACGATCAAATCACCTCCTACCCACTCCCTCCAACCTTATAATACTGTCATCTTTGATATTAGGGTTCAACAGACGAATTTGGAGGGGAGACATTCCGATCAGAGTGCCATCACGCCCTCTTTCTCTGGCGTCTCTCTGTCCTCACTCTTCTGTAGCTCATCTTGAGAAAATTTCCTGAAGCAAATGAAAGTTCCCTCAGAATGAGTTATGAGCTGATTTGGAGACTGTTGCTCCCTCTGCTCCCTGCTCTAAGATGACCAGCTGCCTGCCCAACCATCTGGTCGGACAGGCTTAGTTCTCCAACAAACAGGGCTTCATTATCACTGGGCTTCCCTGGTGGCTCAGCTGGTAAAGAATCCACCTGCAATGTCGAAGACCTGGGTTCTATTCCTGGCCTGGGAAAATCTCCTGGAGAAGGGAAAGGCTACCCACTCCGGTATTCTGGCCTGGAGAATTCCATGGACTATATAGTCCATGGGGTCGCAGAGTCAGACAGGACTGAGCGACTTTCCCTTTCACTTCACATTCTCACTATGAGTGGTCCCTACATGTGGCTGCATGTCTGGCTGTAAGATGCTATAAGCCAGCAGTGGGGCCCAGGGAACAAAATCTCACCTGTAGCCCATGGGGCCTTGTAAACCTGCTTCCTGCTTAACTTGACAGCAGCCACACCATCCTCTTAGACACCACTACTGACGGTTCCTCGAGCTCTCCGCCTACAAGCCTTCACTCACATCCTTCTGCCTGGCGTGCACGCCCCTGAGATCTTCAGGTGCCTCATCTACACCCATGTTTTATCTTAAATATCACTTCTTTCCTTGGCCATCTGAATTAACGGCGTTGCCATCCTCAGGCCCACCGCTGTTTCTTCCCCTATACTGCCTTGTATTTCTTTTTCTCACATATCCACGTTGTAGGGATCTGCCAGGAATCATGCAGCCAGCGTGTGCTCAGTCGTGTCTGACTCTTTGCGACCCCACAGACTATAGCCTGCCGGGCTCCTCTGTCCACAGGATTTCCCAGGCAAGAATACTGGAGCGGGTTGCCATTTCCTTCTCCAGGGGATCTTCCTGACCCAGGGATCCAACCCGCATCGCTTGAGCCTCCTGCATTGGCAGGTGGGTTCTTTACCTCTAGTTGCACTTGCGAAGTGCAGGAATCGGGTAAATAGTAATAATCATAACTGCAGAGGGAGGTGAAAAGCAAGGCACTGCCTCTTTATCACCATCTGAGCAAGTTGCCTATGAGTTCATCTCTTCCTTTTCAAACTATTCCTCAAGCTGATTAAATCATTTCCTCTTGCTTTCTGTTCCCCCAGCCAATTTGTTCATTTCTGGGAAAACTGGTACATTATTCTAGCTGCAAACTCAGTTGTATTTATTGAGTGCTAACTGGGTGCTGGAGCTTCCCTAGTGGCTCAGAGGTTAAAGCATCTGCCTGCAATGTGGGAGAACTGGGTTCGATCCCTGGGTCGGGAAGATCCTCTGGAGAAGGAAATGGTGACCCACTCCAGTATTCTTGCCTGGAAAATCCCGTGGATGGAGGAGCTTGGTTGGCTACAGTCCAAGGGGTCAGAAAGAGTCAGACACAACTGAGCAACTTCACTTCCACTTTCAACTCGGTGCTGGGCTCCACAGTAGGCACCAAAAAGGGCTCCAGTTGCCACTGACTTACATGGGGACCTACCTGGCATCCAGGCAGCCATGTCCTCACTGTCTCAAATTCTCAGTGTGTAACTTATCCCTTCCTTGACAATGGAATACAGAACTCCAACACAAAGAACATTGCAACCTAAGAGCATATAATCCTTCTCTTACCCATTGTAAGTTTTCTCCACATTCAAATATTATTTTTATTATAGTAGAATAGATGATTGTACTGATCTTGAGTTCTCATAGATTCCCCATGTATATTCTTGAAAAGTTTTCAAAAATGTTATCTGAATCTGGAAATTCCAAAAGCAAATGACCACAGTACCTTGGTCCTACGTCTGCAGTTTTATGGATGGAAAGGTGGGGAGATGGGAAGAAACAGTTTCTGTATTTGTCTGACTCAGTTTCCCTAGTATGACTGAGAACAGACTGACGAGCAACAGCTTTGAGCAAACACAACTTTATTTATTCACTTTGGATTAAGGGTATAGACACCCATACAGAACAAACTCCTTTGCTTATTCCTTCCCATTCCATTCCAGAAAAAAATGGCTGTAATGTTCTTTCATGGCAGACATATTTTTATATTATCAAATACATCATTAACACTTCTTAAAAAAATGATGTCTACTACCTAGAAGTCTCGAGATTTTGCTCACGTCTTTTGTATAAATTACAAAGCATTCGCCGTTTGTCTAACATATCCACTTGCATGAAAATGTCACAGATGTTGTTTTCAAGAATTGTTTATAAGGGAACTACTTCAATGAGTCTCATTTCTGTTCTTACCTACGGGTTGCTATCCTGCGCTGTTTTTAAGAGAAAAAAAAAATTAACACGTTATAGGGTAGGCACCTTAGGTCAGGGTTCCTTGTCTTTTGTAAAAATAAATCATTAACTGTTATGTTAAGTATCTGACCCTACCTATCACAATTGTAGGGGAGGTGTCCATTACTGATTAAAACAATTTTTTTTGCATTATTTTCCTTGTGTGTTTCTGAAGAAAGAAATGTGAACAAAGGCACATATCCCAGGAAGACAAGTTAGAGAAGCCAGGTCTTGGGACAAGGACCCAGCTGACACAGGGAGGAAGCTGAACGGCCAGTCTCAAGCCACCCTCTCCTTCACCAGTACTCACTCTCTCCAGACACAGGCTCTTCATGGGCTCTGTCCTCTTGTTCTTTGCAACTATTCTTCAGCCCACCAAGTTGAGAACCCTTTGAGAAAGTTGAGGGAAGAGAAAGTCCTGCTACAACACAGTACATAGATTTTTTTTTTTAAATCCCAAAATCCTGTGATTTGAAAATTATATTAAACCTTTACAGGATTCATGGGCTGCAGGGAGAAGAGTCAGGGCTTCAAACCTTGAGTTTGTAACTAGAGCGTGAAAAAAAAAAAACACACGTTAGTAGAGGGAACACTTCAGACCTCCCAGCAAAGGCAGAGACTTGCCACAGAGGATGTTTAACAATATACAAAAAGACAAGGAGAGAGGATGGCAGATCTCAGAGGATAATGAACAAGATAGGTGGAAGCAAGCTCTGCATCAGTGGCTCTGCCACTCACGTTGGCAGGATGAGCTAGCACTTATGAGTCAGAGCTTCACAGCGTTGGGATTCCCCTTTCTGGCAGTTGAACCAGGAGCAGGCAACTCATTTCTAATTTTGTCAAAAGGCAGCCAAAAGGCCTTGAGGTGCCTACGCAGCAGCTCAACTAAGCCAACCAAATGCTCCTTTCATCTGGAAGGTTGCAGTTCTCTTCCTGTTCTGCCAACTCCTCCTGCCTGGGTACCATCCCCTTGAACCACCTTGACGTTGGCACTATTCTAACATCATGGCCTATTCATCAACCACGGATGAGCCAATTCCTGTTACAGAGGTGCGCTCTGTGGGCTGAATATACCCTACCAATGTGCTTCAGTACCAGGGAGGATGAAGACAGACACTCAGACCAGAGCCACTGTGTGGACAGCCAGTGGCACACACTGATGATAAGGGAGGCGAGAGAAGAGGCTTTTTTAAACTTTTTTTATTACACAGTAAAGAATACAACAATACCTGAATCATACTTTAAAGATTCACAGGTTGACAGACCATACATTACAGTCCAACTAAGGAAAAAAAAAAGGATAAACAAGAAACCACAGTTCAGACATAGTAGACTTCAAAGCTCAAGAGTATGCTGACAAAAGCATGATGCCTAGACCCCGCCCCCCCAGTGTTAGTCTACCATTAACTTGTGGTACATGTCTGAATTAAGTATTGCACAACAACTTTAATTTTTCACAATAATGTCGCAGAACCCAAAATAATATTTAAAAAAAATTACTTCAAATCTGCATTTCGACAGTCTCCAATTTTTTTTTCTGTCCCTTGAGGAATTCGGACAACATGGAGTCGCTTTCTTTCCCTAAGTATTCCAGACGTAGGCATGCTTTGCATAAGAAAACCAGCCTTGAAATTTTTTTAAAATCCCCAAGACATGCACCTACACATTAAAAAAAAAAAAAGTTAAGAAAAACAAAAAAAAAAAAGATAAGACAGGTGGCCCTGTCACACACAGTCTCATGACAGAGAAAAAAGAGAAAGAGAAAAGAGTCAGAGACAGAGAAAAGAGATCGAGGACGCCCTATTCCTATCAGCGACCACCATTCAATTCTATCCAATGAAGATAACTTTTTTTTTTTAAATGTGTTATACCTACAAATTATACTCTCACATAGCCTGTATATAAGTGACAAGCAAAAAAGGAAAGTAACAAAAGTTTTCTTTTCTTTCTCTTCTTTAGGTTTATGAGGTCTGCATTGTTACCAAGAAGTGATATGGTTTGCAGCTGTATGAGCTTAACTTTTGGTATCCTGGTTCTTTTGTGCCCATTTGGTTTGAC